>NC_084965.1:11008214-11090714 GCF_949316205.1 Platichthys flesus
AACCAAATGACTGGACTAATTAAAATAAACTGATGACTGCGCTAAAACCTCAGGTCCTCAAAATGATTACAATTTATCCTGAATCCAGTTGGGTCCAGTTGTTAAGATGTTCCAATCCAGACCAAAGTGATCAACCAAAGATAGCTCTGACCGTTCCCGTTACTCTGCTGTTAGTTTGGTTGCAAAGTGGCTATATACTCTACATAAAGATGGCCGGCACCGAAGGCGAACATGATCGCGAAAGAAAAGCCAAAGCATCTCGATTACCCCCACAGATGCACCCAATATATCATTAACTGATTTAATTTTAATCTCAGTATCGGCTTCATAAATGCTGTATTGTTCGGACATGAGCAACTAAATTAGAAAAGCATGGCGTTTCAACACTAAGTGGAATGCCCCCTGGTGGCTGGCTGTAGTATGGTTTATAAACCCGAAATCCTCCATGTAAGCAAATAGGACATGAGACGGACAAAATTCCCATCCACTAGATTTTTCGCTGATAATTTTTTTCATTTTCGGTAGTTCTTATCACATTTACGTATGTTAAAATGCTTATTTTCTAGTACGTTTGCTTTTAATTAGTTATGTCACGATACAAAAACAGGGTGAAATGTCATTATTGACAGCTGAGAGCAGCTCGTGACTGTGCGTGTGTGCATAGGATATGATTATATGCAATAAATCCCTCGCCTTCCTGCTCTGTAGATCGTCGCACCGCTCGGTAAGTCCTTCCACAGGGACTCATTGTTGCTGCATCACCAGACATATCTAAAGACCTGCTCCATCTCTTCACATGCATCACATCAACCCTGCAGGTTTTCCAGCCCGTCGAGCTAAGAGGCATGTTAGTAAACACCGCAGAGGAAAAGAACCATGCAGTATGCAGGCATGAAAGCATGAATGGATGAAAGTAGACATGCACCCTACATATTAAAGACACATGAGTGCGTGAGACTGTTCCGCGCTGTCCCTGTAGCGACACTTAGGCTCAGTCCATTTCGATTCAGCCAGAGGAAGACGGCAGAAAAGAAGCATTATTACACTTTCAAATCAATTCCCCTCACTTAATTAACATGATATACAGTAACTGCAGCCATCTATGTCATTCAATACCCTATTAAAATTAATTAACTTGTCTGCAAAGCATTCCTGACAATCTTCTCACACAGGTGACACATTCGATCGGCAGAGATTTTCACAGCACTTAGTGGCGGTGGTCTAGAGAAGGTCTCTGGTTCGACTCCACGGAGAGACAACAAAAAGGCAAACCTGGATTGATCTGTCCAAAAATCCAAGAGCATTCTCCCTACCCTGTCTAGTGCCCCTGAGCAAGGCACCTTACTCCCCCAACATCTGCTCCCCGAGCGCCGTACATGGTCGCTCACTGCTCTGTGTGTCCTGCACCAGATGGGTCAAAAGCAGAGGTTAAATTTCCCTACCTGCATGAGTGTGCCTTTGCATGTCTGTGCATGTGTTTGGGACTAATAAATGCATCTTAATCTTAATAATCTGATTTCAATTCGAAAAAACGTTGGCACCCACACTCACTTTTGGCACTTGAGAGGTTTGGCATATATAAAGTACTAATGTTAATACAGCAGATGCATATATTGGGAGTGTTAATATCGACAGGGCCAAATGTCTTGCGAATGCAGAGTTTACCCACAGCTTAATAGGGACGTCAGAGAGATTTTTAAAGGATAAATGCACAGACATAATCAATCACACAGAGCTTCCAGGCAGATTATCAGGCGGGCAGCTGGTTGAAGATAACGTCACGCTCACTCTTTTCATTTACTTCCTCTGTCATCGACACCCCCTCTACATTTAAACCTGTGATACCATCAGTCCATCTTGTAAGAACGTAAGTTTGTTCCTGACACACTCTATGGCTTACTTCTCCACTGAGCTCTATACACAGAGTACTCTTAAGCTCCTTTATCCCTCTTTCCCCCCCCCCCCAATCTCCACTCCTCCTTCGTGAATCGCGAGCTAAAACAAAAGCCTCATGGTGGGGTTGGGGTGACTCCTCTCTAAACCAACTTTTGCTGCCGAAGATTATCCAACAGAGCAATAATGAGCCCTGACTTTGGGAAACAATCCAAGTCAAATGTGTGCTGCACTGATAACGTTTCCAGTCAGAATGGCCGGCCTGCGTGGTGACTGTGTCTGTGTGTGAGAAAGTGGGGAGAGATAAAAATGTGGTTGAAAACAGCGTGCGCAGACAATTTATTGCAAACTCAGCAACATGCCGGGATCGTTTAGAGGTGAACGAATTCATTCAGTTTGTATTATTTGTTTCAAGCCTTCAATGACTCATTATTGACAAAAGCCATATCTATTAATCCGACCGTCATTTGTCTGCAAGCAAAGAATAATTTTCCAGAAAAGTGAAGCTGTAGCGATGCACAAGATCTCATGAGCAGGAAGGAAAATCGGGAAGACTGAACTCATGTTAAGAAACTTAAAATGAACCTGCATGTATAAACACCTATGACAAAGGAAAACTAAGGTAAAAAATGCATTAAAGTTGGCTTATGGAGTTTTAATTAATCCATCCAGCCAGTAAATATGCCGCTTCTCCATCACTCAAGCAAACATGCGATCTCCACACAGCAAGGGCCCGACCAGCCTGACGGTTTGAACCCAGAACCTTCTGAGTATAAGGCGACGCCGCTGCACCACTGTGCTGCTTGTATTAATTTGGTGCGGGCTCATTTTTGATGTATCAAATCCGATTTCGCCCCTGCACGCTGTTACCCACTTTAATCAATACCTCCCTCTCCTCATCAAACACTCCACTGAAGCTGCGTCACGTTGCTTCTCGTCCCGTTCATCCCCTCATCCCACGTTTCCAGCTCTATCTAAGAGTAGCAGCTGCCGCCCATACAAACCACAGTAACAAGGGCAGATTGTTCCCTAAATCCTCTGCTGAATAATCTCTATTCACAGAGGAATATCAAACCCAATGTACCAGGAATCCAGTGCAACTGCCAGCCACACCAAGAGATGCTTAGTGAGGAGGAAAACGGGGAAAGGGGGGGTGAGGCGGCGCCAGCGTTTTCTCAGCTCACTTTCAACCCTAGTGCCTCCATGAGGGGGGGCAATGAAGTGTTTGTGGTGAATGGGAGGCGATTTTTTTGTTATGTTGCCACAAGGGAACAATTACAGCCTACAATAGCAGCAAATGCTCCACAGTGTGTGTCAAATGGAGTGAAGCAGCAGTTTCAGTCACATGTGCGATTCTCTGGATCCCTGTTCCCATGTTACTTACGTGTGCGGCCAAATGTGATGCCCTGAGAGCTTCAGGCCTCACAACCTGACATCTGCAAACAGCTGACTTGTAAAGAATCCACACAGCGGTTTTGCAGCCATGCATTTTTGAAAATTGAACAGCACGATATATGCAGTGATAGTTCTACAGGTGCCTGTTTGGAATGGGCTGTCTGCTTCGGCCTGTGGTTACGCTGGTTGCAGCTTTTCTTTCCAAAACTGTTCAAGTGTCCTGCAGTGATTGAGCTTCTCCAAATCCAACACTACACTTTATTGAGCCCTGAACAGAACACATGCTAAATGTAAAGCTGATCAAATGAACGGTTTCCAAGAAACGTTTTCCCCATAGCGACAGACAGAAATTTCTGGAATCAGTAGATTGATAAATCGTTCTTAAAAATCCTCAGACAATATCATCCATATCAGCATCTTGTGATTCTTCATCCCATCACACAGTGATAATACAACTACAGCTGCAATTGCACTACACAGTGGTCCTGTTTTAGCTGTGGTCTATGAATGTCGGGTGCGAGAGGATGTGCTGCTGTGTGTTAAGAGGGGGTCTGGGATGGCCGCCAGGGAACAAGTGGCTATTTCTGTGGTAACAAAGACGCAAAGCTACAGAAGAGCAACGTTCGCCGAATTCCCCTGTGATGAGCGGAGAAAGCTGCATGAAGGGGGTAAAAATAAAGAGGAGTGAAGAAGGAAAAGACAGAGAGAGAAAGAGAGGAATAATTAGGAGCAAACTCAGTAAAAGAGAGGAGGGAGGTTTTTTTTGCAGATGCCAATTCAATTACAGAGGAAGTGGGAGTTTGGCTGTGGCTCCGACTTATTGGGGGCCCAAGGCTTACGCACTGACCAGGACTCCATATACCCATTAGAGTGTGAGGTACCATGACTTGCAGCATCCCACTGACATCCCACCTGCTTTACCCTGAGAGAGAGAGAGAGAGAGAGAGACAGAGAGAGAGAGAGAGAGAGAGAGAGAGAAGGGGAGAGGAAAGAGAGAGAAGGGGAGAGGAAAGAGAGAGAGAGAGCGGGGGATGGAAGATGTGCGTTCCAGCATGGACCCTGTGCATCCTTGACAGATTTGACGTTTGTCACATTATACCACACACCCACACAGTTGCACACGTGTGTACAGACACACACACACACACAGTTCAGCAACCAAGTAACTCTCACTCTCTTTCACACACGCACACATCAAATCAATCCGTTTCACATGGACTCACACTCTGCCAACAGCAGAGAGAGGACACTGTGACGACACACACACACAAATAGGTGCAGGGACAGAGTCAAACACACACAAACACACACACAGGGTTGCAGTGTGACTGATGGTTGTGTGACACACCCCTGTGGATCGTTTTCAGGGCCAGTGAGAGCAGCTTCTGTCGGAGGTGATTTAGGGAAAGACGAGGCAGAATATGGTATTGGATGGGGAAGACAAGTTATTGATTGCAACCTGAGTAACAGGGCATTTATAACTGCACAGCACTTTTGATTTGAGTACCAGTGCATATTGCACGAGTGGTTCGATACAACAGTATTCCAGCAGTGGTATACTTGCAAATGAGTGGTTAATTAATAGGGGACAATTCAATAAAATCGAGCGAGAAAGATGTAAGAGAGAGATTAAGAAAAAAAACTCACAAATGCTGAAAGGAGAAGCCACTCATTGTCAATGTTTGCTGATGAATCAGAATAAATAACAAAACCAACAAACCCTAATGCACTTCCTACAGCCAACAGACTTGGATATTGGCTTTATGATAATACAGTGCCGCTGGCCAATCAATTGGGTCAATATGACTAACGCACTCAAAGTACGCACGTGAGGGATAAGGAACTTGGTCCTGGTTATTAACACCTGCAGCATACAAGGAAAAAAAACACGAAAATACCTTTATTCATCTTTCTGTCCATACACCTGAGAAAAAACAAAACAATGCTAGAGTTTGTTGCAGTCCCATAGATCTTGTATTAATATACTCGGGAAGCTTGTTTTTCTAAAATTGAAAGGCTATCTTACACATCCTAATAAATAGAAGACTGACGGGAGTTACGGATCTTTGTTATACTAGGAGATAAGATTTAAATTAGAATAAAACAAAATCTGATTATAACCCTGACTTTCATGAGTCATTTAAACGCCCGTCATTTTTAATTCTAGTGAAATTACCTTGCTTTAACCTTCAACCAAAGTTTTCTTATAAATGCTAATGTGAACTCTCATGTTCAAGCATCCTTAGATAACCCACTCTTTATTAATAACACAAACTAGTCTATCTATCTATATATGATATCTGGACATCTTACACTATGCTCTTACCCTTTCAATCCACAAACATTAATTTCCAGCAGCAGTTATTATTTCCTGCGGCATTCATGCGATAGAGTTTATTTTTCCCCTTGATCTTAGATTGACGTGTGCAGACAGAAGCCTACTTGTAATCTTGCACTTACACAGACATTAACACGGAGGAACTAATGTGCTCACTTGCCCACACGCAAAATACTCGGCATTAAACGATCACGCAGGTAAGTCCTCTGGGAGTTAGAGAGGGAGAAAAACAAAAGGAGTATGAACTCAAAGAGAATATTCACACACTATCCTTGCTTGGGTCACCTTGGGGTTTTCTTGTAGCAGTTGAGCTAGAGGGCAAAGCCGATAGAAAAACTGCGAGTGGAGGGAAGGAGATTTATCACAGCTGGACAGGTGTAGCTGAGGCACAGGTTGAGTGACTGGTTCTATACCTGGGAAATTACTGCAACACCAAAGGAGACTTCCAAGAGTTTTTGCTCCATCGGTTGCAGCATTTTAACCTCAAGTCCCTGCATTAACCTGCAGGGTGAACCCGCAGCCAAGTCATGGAAACTGATCCTGATATGGCCACACATGAACTCACTCATCCCTGCATGCATGTCATGAAATGTAAGCACTCGCTACACACACCCAACCACAAGCCATGTTGAATAACAATAATACTGCATCCAGCTGCAGGAAATATGGATAATTCATTAGAGGAAGGTCAGGACGGTAAGAAAGCCATTTGTCATGGTATTCAGACTGCATCATTGCATAGGAGCTTAAACGCCTGTCAAGTTATGTCCCAAGTCATCAATGGTGTTCAGTCATGGTGAGTAGAGATTGTTTTACCTATAATGAAACTGAAAGGATATTTGTTGTACTGAATGTTAATATCGATTCATAAAAAAATATTCAATCCATTTTGCACATGCTAGTGAGACTTCTATATCGGAATAATTTTTGTCTTTGTTTAAGATAAATTTTAGCTTCTAGTCCAGGTTTAACAACACAGTCAAATAGAAGTGCTGGAAGCTGTGGTGCAGTCCATATCAAATGAAATATACTGTATGTGCTCAAGTACCTATTAGTATGCTTTGGAGTATTTCCCATTCCTTTAGTGTGTCATTTAGCTTCTTTGGTCATGGAAAAGGGTCAGCTAAGTTGTAAAATCAAACTCCAGTGACAAGAAAAACCCTGCACCCAAAGTGCCTGAACCAGAGATTGTATATGAAGATGGAAGAAGCTACTCCAGTTCCTTTTCATGATCCAGAAATGAAGCCAAAATATCCTCGATAAGAATGCTGCCATCTTGTGGAGAGGCGATCTGGCGATGGAGGAAGGGTAGCGAGCTCCAGCCGATACACTCAGCTCAGGGATTTTACAGCTGATCGAGAACCCTCTCGGCAGGGGACGGGATATTTCCAACACACATTCCGAGCAGTTGACCGATTACAACAGATTAGGTGGTTTAAGAGCTAAAATGGAGCATTTCAGACAGAGGTTAAAGCAATGTACAGTATGCGTGAAATAAATATATTCTGAACATGACAGCATGGAAACCTTTTCAGGTAGAACCAAAAATTCAAATCATGGTCATGTTAGTGTCAGATACCTGGTTCTTGCTTAATTGGTGGTCAATGCTGGACTCGACTCGAGGTGATCTTGACTGAAGCCCCGGAGCTGATGTCCCTGGCCAGTCATCCATTCAATAACTCAATTTAATGAAGCAACAAACCTCAGTGACAGCGATGACAAGGGCCGACACAGCCCTGACACTCCCCATCCATTCCCCTTCAATGGTAACCTGACATTGACTCATCAGTCACACTGTAGCATATGGCCTTAAAGAGCAGACACACGGCGCCCTACATACAGACACAAATTGAGTGTGTGTGGGTTTCTTGGTAAGTTGGATAAAAGAAGAGTGTGGTAGTTGCAAAATACAGAATATTGTGACACATAAAGACAGGTCACACAAACCCATTCTCTTCATAAAGCTAAGAGTGACTGAGGCTATAGCAGGTTTTATTTTGTTAAACAATGTACAGGAAGTTGTTAAAATGCCATAACATTTTCTTACACATCTGTTGAGAAGTATTGAAGCTGTAAATGCAATAAATTGCCCTGTAATCTATATTACTATATAATTATATGTGTAATTTATTTTAATTGTGTAATTACACTCCTTCCTAATCCATTTGATAATGGCACAACGTTAAAGGTGAGATATATTCTCTATGAAGTGCAGTAATTCCTTGTTAATACAGTAATGGGATGTTATTACCTTATCTTAACCGTTGGATTTCCCAGCATTTTTGACCATTTAACGCAACATATTTTAGATGTACTGACACTCATTACAGTCGCAGCACCACTATGCTAAAGCTCGAATGTAATATCTCTCTCTCTTGCGCGCACTCACACTCCATTCACGCTCATATGGCACGTCGGTTGAGATCCAACGCTGGCAGATCAGAGACTTGGCAGGCAGTTGAGTCGAGTCTGCATGCAAGGGCACGCTGTGTGTTTACTTCACCATCAGCGAGTGACAACCTTCACAACCCCCCCCCGATGCCCAGCTAAACAGACAGGCTCGATGGCAGCCATTTATCTCCCCATCTAATTGCTGTTAGCCGTCTCCCACTGCCAGGGGATGGGGAATGCCTTTTGAAAAGGGCAAAATACCAACAAAATACCACAGATCGATTACGAGCTGTAACATAAACAGTTTAGCTAAATCCTTGCATAAGTGAAAGATAAAAACTTTCATGAACTGCTTCAGGAGACACTACAAAGTCACAAACTACGTACAGGGCTAGGTTAATTACTTTTAAGTTTAACAAATGATCGAAGCAAGGTGAGAATCACGTATATGTGGACTTTTTTTTGACTATGACAATATATTAAATCCTGCAGTAGATAAGTGAGGTGTTTATTTCAATGGATTTGGTGAAATGTGACAGGTCTGCTCTTAGTCTCAAACCCACTGAGAATTGTAAACTCCTATCAGCATCTTTTAGCTTTTTGTTCTCTCAAAGGTGTTTGAGAGTACAAAAAAAATGGAATCTGAACTTAACTGGCGGATCGTGAAGAACGTGATGCAACTAGCAAGCGTAAAATCCAGGTATTAGGTAGAACAGGGAGCTAGGATGAGCAATGCTGTATCTAATACAACATTTTCAGGGGTCGCCTCATTTGGGCCAAACTGAAATGAGATGGTCTGGTCTTAATTAGTCTCTGGTCTATGCAACTGTTTCAAAACAAGTCTTTGGCTTTTCTGCACTTCCATTTCTTGTCTTTTATGGGTGAATACTAGCAAACACTGTCCAGAAACAAATATCATGTTCATGTGGATCTGAATCTGCTGGATATGTCAGAAGGCAACTTTTTCCAGTTAGCCATGACAGCTTTCTAATATAAGCGTATGGAGTTCTGAATCTAGGTCATTTTGCTCCCTGGTACCACAAAAAACTAAAAACTATAATCACATGTTGTGGCTGTGAAAAAAACTGAAACAACAAACTAAATGTCAGCCAACAACAGCAATGACAGAAAGAAAAAAAAAAAATCACACAACAAGCTGATAGCTACTTCAAACTATATTGATTCTATAGCCTCTAATAATTCAGCTGTGTCTGACGATGACCTTCCAAAGTGACAGGAGCCTTTTTTTCTGTTTGTTACGATCCAGGCTCGGAGAATAAAAGCTGTGGATGACAACGCAGCTTGTAAACACACGCTAACCAACGAATCCCTGGCAATAAGCCTATTTGTTTACTATAGCTGCATTTAATGAGTCTATTAAAAAATTGTTTTGTGTTGCAGCTTAATTGTTCCCTCGAGGAAAGGAAGGACAGTTCCGCAGCCACTTAATTAAAGTTCTGGTGCCCGTTAGATCTAGAGAGGGTTCACGGTTCATGTGATTTTACAGGCAGTTTTAAAAACAAAAGCACTCATTGTAAATTTAAAAATAGTTTGATTATACTGAGGTTTTCTTTTTCCAGCTGCCTCTACATTCTTTTGTTTTCCACCAAACATTATTAAAACTAACGTAGATCTTACATGACCCTTTATCGAACTTAGGAATGGTCCTTAATTTGCGGTGATATAAATCTTTATTAAACCCCACGAGACCCTAAAGTTGATTGTGTGTAGAGTGTGTGTTTTTTGCCCGATCGCCACACATGTACATGACAAACTGTTCTCTCTCTTTTTGATGTTAATGAGGATTAACCTGGCTGGCGTATAGACAGAGAGAGATTTATGGGCCTCTGCCAAAGAAAATTTTCAAAATGAATTCAAGCTCAGGGTATGGATCAGACTCTGATTTAGCTCATCATGAAGGGGCTAAAAAATTGACACATCTCTTGAAGCATGACTGCAAAGAATCTAACCAATTTAATATGTGGTCAACTAGTTGGCAAGAAAAATTAATGGGTTTCGTCTCCTGCTTCCAACTTTTCTTTAAAATGCTGTATCCTGCTAACAGTTTATGGTAAAAAGAAGATATGCATGTTTTAGGAAATAGGATTAGTTCACATTTTTGCTTATCGTAGCATAAATACTTGACACGAGGAGAGCCAGGTTGGCGCTGTCCAAAGTTAAAAAAATAAAACTGTTTATTACCGTGGTGAAATGTGCATTTGTGAGGTTTGGACATAGTTGTTTGTCTTTGATTCTCGGCCGATGATATATACTGTATCGTTCATCCTGCAAACAATTAATGCTTAAAGGAATAAACCAGGACTTTGGGAAACATGACTATATGCTTTGGGTCTAAGAGGTAACTAAAAAGTTTGCCCATAAGTTATATATGGATATATATAAATAGGTTTATACTAAAGTGTAAACTGGAGGCAAAGAGGTGATTTGCCACATTAACAATAGCATAACTCCTAAGTTTTGAAAATATGAAAAGCAGGAGACCAAGGTCAAGCTTTAGAATTTGCTGATGGGTAATATTTCTTGCATCATCGCTTGTAAAAAGGCTGTAGTGTAATATCTTGCAAACAAATCGTAAACCTTCTCCGAGTGCATTGCTAAGGACAAATATGGCAATTTGGGGGAAGATTATTCCAAATTTTTTTTTTTTGCAAAGAGTTTGTCTTTCAGGTCTGTGAATTATTAAGCCGCAACCAGTATTCTTGGATCTTGTGGTACGTAATTTTGGACAGAGTTGTTTCCTCCTCCTTCCAGGCTTCATGCGAAGCTAAGCTAATTGCCCCCTGGCTCTTGCTGGGTGACATCTATCATTTACTGCCAAAAAGAAAAGTATATTTCTGTAAATTATGCATTATATAATAACGCAAAATGCACGTCTGTCTAATTGCTTAAATGGCAGCATAGGTCCTAACATGCCATATGAGATGAAACAGGGTTTTGTGTGTCCTCACAGTGTCAGTGTGATGGCAGGGGATGGGAGGACAACAATAATGCCTCGAGCCACAGACAAAGTGCAACAGGGTTAGGGTTAGACACAGACGACAGGGGACAATCAAAAGGAGGCGGTGAGAGACAGTGTGGGGCAGTCGGACTGGGTGAGTTAAAAGAAAGTAGACAGAGAGAAACAGGGGAGGGGAGAGATAGAGACGTCAAAGGGAGGGGGCGGAAAAGTGGATTGGAGCAAACAAACAGGGATTTCCAGATGAATGTGGGTAGAGAGCAGAAAAGAAAACGGATTACCATTTGGAAAGACTGTGTTTGTCCGTGTGTGCGTGCATGTGTGTGCGTATGTGTGTGCGTGTGGACAGGAAAAGTACAAAAACACATGGATGAGTCATAGCTGGACGCCTGCTGTTTGCTACCAGTCGGTACAGAGACACAGCCCGACAATTTACAACCCAAACTCGACTGTGTCACTCGAGATTTTAAGGATTCACAACTTGATTTCCACAGAGAGCGCAAGGTTTTACAGCTTTATCATATATCCCCCCCACCCCAACACACACACACACATACATACATATGCATTGTCATGAACAAAACAAGGACATGTGCATCTGTGTACATCAGACATGTGCTCGCGTAGCTGGGACGACATGCAGAGATGAGCATCAGTGCACTGTGGCTTAATGCTGAACAAATCCTTATCTCGACATTAATCCCTAAGACAGGCTTAGCTGCTGCGTAATGACACCTTGCTGGGTATGAGCATGTCGAATATTATTTCAGGCTGACGAGCTGACAGAGATTTCAATTTCGACAAGTTAATTTCCATGTTAGACATCTACAAAAACATCCATATCCAATATAAGGAAGATAATCGTGGTTATAAACGCAGTGTTTGTGACGAAGGGCAGAGAGTCTTCATTCAGACCGCTTGTGCAATAATGGGAAGAAGCAGTTCATCGCGTTACTGTCGTTTCAGACGTGTCGGCCATGCTGATGAATCCTAATCTGCAATCGGTTGACACGCGGATACGAAGCCAATCTCATTAGAAGGTGCCAGCGTCGTTATGGCAACAGGGGATGACTGACAAGGTGGCATAGGTAAGAGCTGGAAGTGAAGTGAGGGTAATTAAAGAGCAAGCTCTTAAAACACACACACACTCTCTCCCAGCTTTATTGCACAGATGTATTTATCCCTCATTTGTCATATCCCTCAGTATCATTTTCAATCTCAATTTTGTTTGCACATGCGCACACACACGCACCCCCCCCCCCCCCCCCCAATTCTGATACACTCAAAAATAAAGATTGTGAACTGATTATCTTTAAAAAGAGAACACGTGTAAATATAATCATTACTCTTAACCTATGCTTACTTTATATCTACTTGATAAAGTAACTTAAGATTTGTATTTATTCAATCTTGTCAAGTTGTTACAAGTGAAAAATGTCAAGTGAAATTTTCCACTTATCTGAATAGTTCACTCTAATAAACTTGCCTGAGATAAATGTCTTCAAATACTTTAATAGAATAGATTTCCGCCCAATTCCCATTTCTATTGTAAGCTAAGCTAGTCGGCTGCTAGCAGCTGTGTAGTTTCATGTTAACATGTTACAGAAATAAGACTGACATCTTCTCATAGAGCTCTTTGAAATATAAAATATATTTCCCAACATGTAAAATGATTCCTGTCACACTTGCATATTAAAAGAACAGGATCTGAAGTATTAACACAGAGGTTGGCTGGGAGCACATCCCATTCCCTTGACATGGTGGCAAAGTATCAATAAAACTATAACATTATCCTGTGCTGCAGGTTACATTATCCCCAGGCTGTAATAACGGATATGACACAGCGACTGCCATAATGCAAGTCCCTGCATGGAGGTATGACAGGAACTCGGGGTAAACTAAATTTGTGCCACTGCAGGTTCCTGCAAGTACAAAACAATAAACTATCGGCAGTTAGCCCAAACTGAGGCCGTAAAATATGAGAGTAATATAGGAAAATGATTTCAGAGGACAACACGGACTCCAACAGGTGTAAAGAGAGATAAAGGGAGATAGTGAGTGTGCAAATGTTGGAGTTTCATGAGGTTATTTGAGAGGGTGGAAAAGTTTATAATGCGTTTCATCTGTACTACACATCATTTTACTGTATGTCGTCCAATGTATTGCACAAGCAGGCGTCCCTTCATGTTTACTGCAGTTAGCCTCACGTCTTCAAACTGTACAAAGTTTGTTCCCTTCAATGCTCCGTAAATCACCTAAACGTTCTGTAAACCGTGTTTCTTATCAGAAACCAGACCATAAACATATCCAACTTCACCTGGGGGGTGAAGAGAGGGGAGAATAATAATTGCTGCCTCAACACTGGGTGGAGCACGCAAGGATGATAAAGTGTCGCTAATACAGAGTGGGGCCATAAATAACACTGTGGCCCAGCAATTTGAGCCTCTGCAGCAGAATTTCCTCCTGTTGTCGAAAGCAACTTTGCTCTGTGTTACCTTGGGAACTGTCACAGGAAAAAATGTCAACTTTAGTCGTTATGTCATGTAGAGGGCAAACAAACAGGATCCATGATTAAGAATTTGATACATAACGTTCAAGCCTCAACTGTATAGACCCCTATTGGCTCTGCCAGCAGTAAATAATACATAAATTCTAAAGAAAAATACATTTTAGATCCTGTACACAGATTTTTATACTATTTAATAAATAGCTCGGTATTCATAGGTTGAGTATTGGTTATAAAGTGTCCAGTATATTAAAAAGCAGGAGGTATCGTTTTTTCTGAATCAGTGTTTAAGGGATCTAAAAGCAGAGTAGACTTAAAAGATGATCCACAACAAGTACCTCAGCTGAATGCACTGCTTCGATGACTAACTGCATGAAACAACCTGCAACACACAATCGATGTCTGAAAAGCTGCTAAGTGAAAAGCTAAGTGGAGACGAAAAGCTGTGTTTAAGGAAACACGCAATCCTTTCATTCTGCCAGAGTCTTTCTTGTAAAATAATCTCCAGGGGAAAATTGCATCTTCAGAAAACCAGCTCATCCAAAGGTGTATTTGTACAACCCATTAAACCTCCAATGAAGCTGTTGCTGTCTGACTCCACACTGAAAGCTTCATGCCTTATTGATTTTAATCTTTGAAATCCTAGAAAAAGACCTAGGACTCAGATTAAATAGGAAAAACATTTTATTTCTAAGTAACATATTCGAAAACATATTCAGCACCCTTGCCAACAACTTTCATTTGTTTAAAAACACAACACAACACAAAGGGACAATATTGCCTCACGATCAAATTTAAAGGAAATTTCTACATTTACAGTGAGCAGCAAATTACTTACTTTCACCTACTAAAGTTATTGTCCAGGACATGTTCGATACCAGAATCCTCCAGAAATGAAACAGTAGCATTCATTTGCAGTCGAGCTTACGGCCAAGCAATAACCATTTGAGCTAACAGCTGCCCAAAGCAAAAAAAATACTGATGAGAGCAGTGGTACAGACTTTATTCTCTGTTTTATGGCCAATAAATCCCAAACAATGAGCTGCGAGGCACTAACACACTGCCGAGAGTTGAGTAAGTGCAGTCAGGTGAGAAATATCTGTCAATTTGTCAGGATGAGTGACCCAAATCACATTAGACTTAATCATTTCATTCGTTGGGAATATATCAACAATATTTATGTTATTAAATGAAAAAAATAAATCGCAAAGTCTGTTGCTTGAGTCAGATGTTAAAAAAATCATCCTGCTGCACACGCTGTTTGAGGAGAAAAGTATTTTTGTTTTCATTGGCATTAATCATACATTATGTCTCGCGAGGCTCCCCGAATAAAATGGGTTTGTTCATTAAATGGCTAAATCTGCCGCCGAGAACAGCGAGCCAAGCAGACCATGGAGAAAAGAGGAGCAACTGTGCATAAGGAAAACAATTAATGGTGCTGAAATTCACCGGGATAGCAGTGCATTGTTCACTTCAACATTAAACCCTAATACTGTAGTTTATCTGCACGGGGGGAGCGGTGCGTGAAATAAATGTACAGAACATTCTCACAATTAGGAGGAAATGAAACATTCCTGAAAGAGAAAATAGAGAACAGTTGATTTATTGCCCTGTTGTAATATTCATCAGTGCAGCAGTGGGAAATAAGGTTTCAAAGAATGCAGGAGTTACAATGAAATGTCAGCTGCTATTCATGCGAGTATTACAAAGATTTTTTAATATCAGTCGTGGCTGTGAATCTGTAGAGAAGACTAATATTATTTGTTTTACACAGAAAACAAAAGGGCACATTACTCACTGGAGCATTTCTCCACATACACTTATTAGTGCAGTATTTCATATTTCAAGATAACGCAGAAAATCTCAGCAATCTCTTTTAGCAGCATTAACGATATTGTTCATCATCGCATATAAAAGGTGGAGCTGAAGCATCACTCTTCATTAAAGCAAAAGCAAAAAACTAGCAGCATCGGCGGGATCAGCGCTTAGCGTCACTTCTGGCGTGAGAGCGACGTACAGAGAGCGAGCCCTGCTGCATTTCAGTGCAGTGACCCGGGCCTTGCGTGTCACGTCGCCGCTAAGAGCAGCACAGCCAATTTAACTCCATCAACCCACTGAGCACGCTTCTAAATCAGTGTTAAATCACTGGGATGACAAGCTCAGCTAATTATTGTTCCCCTTCTCCACCACAGCTCCTCGTCACCCACATCCTCCTTCTGCGGCACGCAGCCTGCTCCAGTGCTCAGGCAACGACCGGCTTTTTTCCAGCCACACCGTCGTCTGGAGCTATGTTATACGAGTGTCTTCTTTCGGTCTGCTAATTATTACGATCATCCCGTACAGCTCGAGAGATACGATTCATGGCCTATTTGCGTTCGAGCAAAATAAACAGCCCGTCTGTGCTGCGACGTCGCTCGCTGCAAGTGGAACCGTGGTCAGTTTTGACTGGGTGTCTGCAGGAGTTATTCTTTGCACGGAAAAAGGGATGGAAACGCTTTAACGTGTTAGCGTTTCATAGTCTGAGAGCATTTGCAATTCAATCTTTCCAACACAAAAGGGAATTTCTCTACAGATTTATAAATCCGTCTGTTTGCTGTGAAAAAAACACACAAGTTCAGCCTCAAAGTAACATGAGCAAAAGCTGCAAGCAACCACAGGAAACTCAGCCCATTTCAATCTAGAAATGTATCCTTGAAACAACGTGTGTGTTTGTGTATGTGCATCTGTGTGCTTCCTCAGGAGGCCCCCGGAAATTAAAGAAGGGAGCCATTATTAGCCTTCACATGGACAATATCCACCAGAAGAGTCTGTGTGTCTTAACTATAACTATACACACACACCCATAAAACCATGAGTGTGACTGAGCATTACAAGGAGACTCATTTAACTTTTCAGGTCGACATCTCACATGAAATTGCCTAAAGAATATTTCTGAAAAGACCCCAATGAAACCTAATGACCACGTACAGATGGAGGAGTCATGTTTCACACATCACTTATTAAATAAAAACTAATGTTTCAGTATCGTAGTTTTTCAAAAAATAACCAGGGACGTGAATTCACATCAAGCTAATTGGGCAAAGTGGAGAAAATCAGGGCAGTAAAATGTGCAGTGACATCTGACTCCAAAAGAGGGCAGCGCAGAACCCATTAGACATAAAAACTATACAGTTACAAATTAAAATGATTATAAACAGCTCTATGATAAAGGCCTGAAATGACAACTTAGAAATTGGCCTTTTCGTCTCAAGCAGGTGACAAAATAAACTAGAAGAGAAAATGAAACTTTCCTCAAGAGCGAAAGCCACATTGCTTGTTTCCATTGCACTAAAAACAAACTTATATGAAAAAGAAGATTGTCACCAAATCACAAATGCTTCAGCACCAGAGTAGGTCACCACTGGATTGCATTAAGGGCTGAATACAGTATTATAAAATAAAAAAAATAAACAGATTTGAGATTGTGGTTTCAGAATATACTGGCGGAAGTGTGTCAATCGGTCTGGTCTGAGACCTGTGGTCAGCCAGTGGGACAGACAAAGTGCAGCCATGTGTGTAAACAGTCACTGGAGCCCAGTCCTGACAACATGGACAACAGTGCTCCCTATGGGCCCAAAGGAGAAGGTCATTTTCCAAGACAGCAAACAGATGAGAGCATTTCAAAACACAGAGGAATTTGTATTTCCCCCTCGCTGTCCGTTAATGAAGGCCACATTAAAGATGAGGGAAAGAATGGATTCTTGGATATGGTTGGTGCAGCACCACACTGCCCCACAGTAAAGTCTGAAGCTATCAGGAAAGTGATGTGTTTGGGTTCTACTCCATCACAATGTCAAAAGAAACCCTGGATTCAAAGCGCTGACTTTCAGCTTTTTGAGGTGTACTCATCTATATTGGTTGAACAGTACAGAGCTTTATGCCCATAGGAGGTAAAGGGCTTTATTATTTCTTGACAGTTCACAGGGTGAAAATAGCCGAAAATAAAGCTGAAACTCAGCACTTTTTTCCTTTCACTCCCCAACGTGCTGGGGTCCGGGACAAACTTGTCCAAATATTTACACGCTGAACCATATGCATGTTGTTCTAACATCACAAACCCACTTACAAGAACAGTTACTGTGCCGTTTTGTTTTCACAATCCGGCGTTGCGGTCAGGCCTGGCAACCCCCTCGAAGAGCAGCGGCAGAGCCCCATTAACATATTTGTGTTAGCTTCACACAACCTGGCAACTGAGGAGTGCAGCTGTGCAAAGCCCTCGGTACGGGCGACAAAGTCATTAAACACAACCGGCCTCCAATAAAACAGAGCGGATCGACGGGGTCAGTCTGACTCCTGCACGCCACAGTCTCACAGCAATAATAATCATAATGATAATAATAAAGTCAGGCTTGCTATATACTTAGTGGCAATTAAAGATAACGATGTGACTTTGATACACATCTGTTCACGTGTTTTCCTTTACATTAGATTTGAAGTATTGGCTGCGCGTTGACTCAATTGTCCAATAAACATTTTTGAAGGAATTTGAGTTTTAAGTGTATTCACAGTGTGATGTTTCGGGAAACCACTGAACCGACAATTATGAGTCAAGATCGGGTATAAAAATTAAACTTCTTAATTTGAAAACTAAAGTTCAATTGCTGGCTTAAAAACAAGTTTTAATACTACACAAAATGGTAATTATTGTGAATATGGTTGTTATCTTGACTTGAAAATCTGAGTTGAAACTGTGTGGAGTCGCACTATTCTTGGACAAGAGATAGTAAATTCTCTCAATCGATAATGTTACATGGTTAGTTGACTTAACTCAGAGTATCAAGCTAAAACAATTACAGATCATAAGTGAAATGATCATTAATGAATTAATTCAAGCTGTATAACTCAACTTTGTGAGCTGAAACAAACCTTAGCTTGACATTACTCATGTTTCACACCTGAAAGTCTGGACCACGGCCTGAACCCAGGCTCATGTATTTGTTACATCATTTACATTTGATTAATTAATTAATTAATTAATTTCACATTGTAATTAAAGGAGCAGACTAAAGACTTTTGTATCACAGACACACACACACACACACACCAGGTTATATGCATCGACCTATACTTGACATTGAATTCATTGCAACTGTAATTTCATCATATGACTAGTTGCAAAATGTGTTTGTTCAAACAATCAAGCAATCCTACTGGTTGCTTCTGCTTCTTCTAGTCTGCTGTCTCACAATGGGTCTCGGACAGATTTTGGTCCGTTGGTCTTGACCATGGTCCGAGACACCTTTCCCCACCTGTTATTTTGGTTCAGACCAAACAAGGTGCGTGAGAACAAGATTACCACCATGACAATTCTCACTGGAGCCTGTGTATGTGGTCCACATGTCTCCACACGGCCTCTTCGCTTTACTTCAAATGACCACAGCTGTAATTACAGATGAAGAGTGTACGATGTTCCAGCTCTGAACAAATGGGCTCCAGGAGATGCGCAGTCCGCCCCAGACTTAATCCACTACCCGTGATGTACTGCACAAACCTAAGTGTTTACGATGACTGAACATTACAAGCCGAGTGATGGACTACGGAGGTGAGAGAGAGAGAGATATTGGACGGGCTTCCACACAGCCTCCTCTCAGCCTGTAAAAATGAAATATATGTCAGGCGGAGGTATAAGCAGCGCTGCCAAAACCACCATCACCGAGGGAAAAAATGGAAAGAGTGAAAAGACAGAAAGAGAGTGAGAGTTGCTTTTATACAAGGAGGAGGGTTAAGGAAAAAATATAAAGCGATAAGGTGACAAAACCTAAAGCGTGCAATAGTGTCCTTTCCGCTGAGTCATCATAAAAGACGTTTAGCCACAGCACTGGAACTGACTCAGCAAGTAACTGGAGGCGACTGTGGCGCTCCATCACAGCGTGGGGCTCCCAGACTGTTGTTGTTCCTCGCTCAGGAGTCGCCTGGGTTCTGAGACCTTATTTGAGCAATGCACCACTGCTTGTTATTGCGGAATTTCGACACAAGGCTACGTATGTGTGGCTGGTGCCAAAGAAAACGGAGCAGTTGTTTGAGAAAAGGAGAAAGATTAAGACAGCAGAGGAAGATTGCATGCCCTCAGCTGGGTTTCAGCCATCCAAGCCACAAGGGTTGCCTCTGCTGACCTGCAATCAGTTCTCCAATCCCAAGTTGAAAGACGTATAATAAAAGCAGCTTTATGTAATATACAATGATTAGGTTTTCAGAAAAGACCTTCATTGTGTGCACATAATCAGAGTTACTGAGAAATGTGTTCATCTTTATATAATTGATTGCGTGCTCTGGATTTGTGGGCCTGTTGCCAACACTGATTTTATTAAGCTCATGCATCTGTATATAATAAATAAACTCCATACCAGATAAATAGAACTTACAGAGAATAGAATAGACTGTATTTGGTCTCATCGAAAACTCAAAGCGTTATATAGTACAAGTAGCATTCACCTGTTCACACACATTCATATGTCGCTACCATCCGCAATACTTTTTCTATCACACACCATTAACACATTGTAATCACAGACGTCAGGAGCAATTAAGGCCCAGGGTTTTGCCCAAGGACACTTTGGCATTCAGACTGAGGAGCCGGGGATGAAACCACCAACCTTCTAGTTATCGGACGACCCTCTGTACGCCACAGCTGCCCGAAAAGAACCAGACATTGTAAACGTAAATGCACATTGTATAGATGATTGCAAACATCAAAAAAGAATCATGATCATCATAATAAAGTAGTTCTATACAACCTTCCACATAATATTTTTTTACAAAACAATAGTTTTAATGCTGGTGCACATCGGAAAACACAGATAACAATATGTTAATGGATAACATCGGAAGACTTTTATCGGCCAACCAATAAAACGATTGGGCTCTAATTTGGATATAGAGCAGTAGTTGAACTCATATCTACTTTATATCTCCCTGGGCCCCTTAAAAGATTCCAACAATTACACACACGTGTCTGTGAAAACACACATACACAGAGCATCACATTTTATCAAGAACTCTTCAGTCTCATAGAAACACACAGCAGCTGCTGTGGCAGCCTCAGCTAATGGGGCAGCGCTCACAGCATCTGCATCTCTGGTGTCTCATCAAGGGCGGAGTGAAAAACATCCTTCAACAGTTTGTCCTCCGTCCTCTCTCCGAATTTCTCCCTCTATCACGCTGTGTCTCTCTGGCTCTCGCTAACCATCCCAACCGTCTGTCCTCCCCTCCTGCCCGTCCTTGCAGGCGCCACATCCTCCTCAACAAACCACACATCACAGACGGACTTCCCATTTCAGCCGCAGCTTATCTCCTGCTGACAGCTCCATACAGGAGAGCAGAGCGGTGAGGAGAAAGTCTATATTTTGCAGGTTGACTGCTACAAGCGTAGACATTACATTAGATTTGCAGTCAAACGAGAGAATATGCCCAAACCTTTCAGGGTTTAATCGAGTGGAAAACGTCGGACTAGATTTAGGAGCATAAATGACATTGAAGGCTTTTAAATCCTCCTCTTGTGAAATGTAAAAGCAGAGAACACCATCGAAAATTATCTCAACAACATGGTCTAACACTGTACAGTACAGAGGCCTCTATAATAGCTACTGAGTGACGGATAAGAGCTGTTAGATTCCTGTTTAGTCTTCAAAAAGCACTTGTGGTTAACATCATGTTGTATTTTACTCCCACAAAGTTTGGAGCCGTGCGAGCAGGGATTAACTAAAGATTGGATCATTTCAAAGGTCGACAAATCCCGTCACTTTTTGTTTTGTTTGTTGTTTGTTGTTATAAGCTCCAAAAATGCAGAATCATACACGTCCCACAGAGCTTAATGACGTCTCCACACGACCACATGTAAAGCTCTGCACAGAAACACACATTGTGTAGCTGTGTGTAGTTAAGCAGCTACGCAGACAGCTAAACAGGCTCTACCAATACAGGTTGAAGACAGCATTTGGCCTCTGTGGATTTGACTGGAAGTGATTGTCAAACTACTGAAATGGAACAATATTAAAAGATGTTGATCCATTATCTCAATCAGAAAATTACAAGATATAGTCACAGTCACATGGTTGTCTTTGTCCCATTGATTGGTTAAAAATAAATAGGTAGCTTTATGACATTCACCTGAATATCCATCCATTTATTATTAGTTTATTATATTTGAAGGCTCAGAGGAGGAGCTGCAGCCAACCCCAGCTGTCATTGGGCGAGAGGCGGGGAACACCCTGGACAGGTCGCCAGTGTGTCGCAGGGCTGGCCTATAGAGTCAAGCAACCATTCACACCCACATTAACAACTAAGGTCACGTTAGAGTCAAAGAAAACCCACAAGGAAACTCCACAGAGAGGCCAGACTTGGATTTGAATTAAAAATGAATTGCTGTGAGGCAACAGTGCTAACCGCTGTTCCACCGCGCCGCCCCCACAACACCAACAGACTCCTAATCTGTAGATGCTGCAAACTTCAAAAATGTTACCGCTTTTGTTATTGTCATTATTGAGAGACCCCTAGTTGAAGGAAATGACACCTGGTTTGTTGAAGCTGTGACTTTAACTGTGCCAGTAGTGGTTGCTACTAGCAACACAACTGAAACCCCCTCAGTGATACTCCACATGACGAGCAGAGTGATGTCACAAATTCTCTTCTATTAAATCAATTAAATGCTGTACGTCATTCCATTTGACAAATTTGTTCAATTATTGATAATCGGTTTATTATTTTCCATTATCGGTGCTTGACAGAATGATCAGAGAAGGTTTTGGTTTCCAAGCTTCACATCATCTACTCCGGGTTCAAGTTTAAAAAGGTTCAAAACCCCTCCATCAGCAAACACTTGAGAAAGGAGGATCTGTGTTTAGCCTGCTGCTTTATTACCAAAGCAACGGTTTTATCAGAACACACGACTCCTGCAGTCATTAAAGGGAGGAGGGCGAGCCAACCGCAGGCCCCAGCTGTGACTCATAATTTCCAGAAACCAGTCGCTCGAGCAGCGATGGTTCCCCTGGGAAACGCACACCGCTTGAAAAACGACCACCGGTGGTAGAGTGGCGTCCCCGATAAACAATAGAGATCCTGGGTGAAGCTTGATTGATTCGATTCATGCGACGGTGCATGGACAGAAAAGCATCAGGTATTCAGTTAAAGAGACGAGTAGACTGAAATCCTCCTCTAGGTTGAGATGAAAACCTTAATCTACTCAGAATAAATCCATCTAATGCACACGTTTAATACATCTTCATCCAAAATAAACTATTGACTGAAGTAACCCTACATAATATGCTTCATATAAAAGGTCGGCGCCTGCTCCTCTCACCTCAGACCGCAGCCATGCTTAATGGTGGTGATGTAGAAGCTGTGGACGACTCCATGCTGTCATTACTGGGTTGTTTTGATTACAAGTCATGGGTACAGTCTTCATGGATGCCTGGCCAACTTAAGTCAACCCCCTGTGTTGTTTACTGCATGTCAATCGATCTCTGGTTGACTGAACGCGACTAAACGCTTCAAATGTGATGGATCATATGACAAATAAATCCCTTCCTTTTAGATTTCTATGTATTTTTTAAAATGTTTTGGGGGGTTTAAAGGATTTTTTGTCTTTGATTAGAGGGCAGGACGGTGGTTAGTGAATTTTCTCACAATAACACGTTACTTAAGACCTCTTTAATTTGGATAAACTGGAGGTAGCAATGATCTGGTGCGTCCTCCTCTGTATTTACTCTGCTGGTGGCTGAAAGGTCATGAGAAGTGTGGGGAGAGTTGCTTGGTTTTCACTGGGACCGTTTCTGCTGGGTTCCGAGAAAACTGAAGATAAACTGTGCATTTACACGCATGTTCACACACACACACACACACATTTGAAGAGTCAACAAATACCAAGAGGCTCATTAAGGTTTTCTGAGCTCTGTCAAAATATCAACCATCACACTTTGCAGCCCAGTCTGATGAGTGCATGCAGCTACGGGGTGAGAGCACAAAGGAGTCACAGCCGGCTCTACAGAGCGGGTGATGCAACTAAATGGTTTCTTTCACAGTTACTCTAAGATGTGCAGTTAAAAGGATGCCATTACTACGCAGGGAAACAAAAGATTTAGTTGTAATAAAAAAACATGGCAAATAATTCTCATCATCACCAACACAGGCTGCATCATCATGAAAAGAAACTTAAAAGCATCTAATCTCAGACCCCTTTACTAGTGGCTTTAAAAAGTAGAACTGGAAAAGCACAGAGAGTGAATAGCAAGCACAAGCAAAGAAGAGGGGAATAATAAAACAGGATTAACAAGATGCATCAAATAAAATATCGTAAAACATAAGAAGAAAGTAAGCACAGATTAAAAGTGTGAAGGATCAAAACCCTGAAAATAAAAGCAAGATTGAATCATAAAAGCATTTAAAGGGGTGATTTAAGTCTACTATATAATCCTTATGAGGATGGAGGAGAAGAAAAAGTGGCCTTGTTTTAATTGGATGTGTTTCATGTGGTTCTTGCTATAATAATGTGTTTAAATACAAGGGGAGAGCTCGTGGTGCTCAGCAGAGCCATATGTAGCCATCACCTCAACATGCGCAGAGGAGAGGAGACGGCAGATACAGAACAAATACTGTACACCGACATACAGTGGTGCCATTGATTTTTCTTATGAAACAAGAGGAACAAAGGATGAGAAAGTGGATGATGACCAGAGAAGAAATGAAAAGCATGTTTCCTCCACTGAGTGGTGTTGACTGATGGAAGACAGAAAAGTTTCTTGGGAAGACATGAATCAGGTCATTCACATTTCAACACTTATACAACAAAAACACTTCACTCGACATTACATTGATTTAGAATGATTTCCTGGAGACATAGGAAGAAAAGTCTCCCTAATGTGACAGTGGAACAGATTTACTTCCCAAAAACATGAGTGTTACCTGGATCACACACACAAAGGTTTGCACAGCTATCCTTGTTAGGACATCAACTTTCATTCATAACCAATCTAGTCCAAATCCTAACCTTAACCAAACCAGAATTCACATTCACATCGTATGCCTCATTAGGCTTTGGTCCCTGTGAGGTCAGTGGTTTTACTGGAAAAGGTCCTAAAGAGGTAGCAAAAATGAGTACACACAGACACACACACACACACACACACACACACACACACACGACTCAGCTGAGGAGGAAATGAAGATCACTGGACGTCCAAACTCAGGCAGAAAGATCTTGATCATGTTGTAGAACACTACCCTGTCCCATCCTTTGTACACTCACAGCCACCACTAGCAAACCTCTCCATCCGCTCAACAGTCAATACCAGAGAGCTGCTCTGTCTGATTTACAGTATGTATGTGGGGGTACACTCATAAATTAAAGCACTTGAGGTTTGGGGATTAAAGATCTAGGAACTAAGGGAGATCAGGGAGAACAGGTCTATAGCCAAAGCTCAATGGTAATTTAATTTTGTGTGTTTGTGTGAGTGTAAACAAGCACGTGTGCAAAATAAAGGACGGATTACTATTAGTAACAATTTGCAGAATCCGTCTGCTGCCTCCATTATCAATTATGATTACCTCCGCTGCCAAATAGCCTCAGCTGAGGTAGAGCTTTCACTTGGAATGACGCATTTTGTAGTTAATTGGTCCACTAATGGAAGCACGCTAGTAAGCCCCGTTAGCAAAGACAATGCCTGTTAATCTTTTAAAATCTGCAGCACACTTAAAGGCAACACTTTAAAAGGTCAAATTCTTTATTCTTTATCCTCTCTCATTACCATTCACAAGGTGGCCGAATGGATTAAATAAACAAATTAAAAAATAAAATCATGTGAAGTTTGTATTGTTAATAAAAAAAATATATTTAATCTGAAAAGGTTGAACATTTGAAATTTTTAGGAAACCTTATAAATTGTGTGTTTCTTTTAATTTAAGAAATCTAACTTCTTTCCGCAGTCTATTTGTCAGTAAATAAATCTGGAAATGTTGATAAAGCTACATGTAATGTTTTCCTCTTTGTCCTTCCCCCACAACAGACCCCTCTGTTCAGCATCGTCATTCAGTCTCACACACTGCATTGAAATGGTCGGGCTGGATGATGAGGGTGAAGACACCTCAGGGGAAGAACGAGACAACTGGAACAGAGACAGAACATTACCTGAATACAGAGAGGTTTAAAGAACACCACAGTGCAGCGCTCATACAAAAGGAAGAGGAGGATCCATTTTCTGTAAGGAGGCAGACTGCACCTCGGACAGGGCGTACTGTCTGTCTCCCTCCTCCTCCTCACACTGTAATCCCTCAGAGGATCCTTCACTTGTTCCCTCACACAGAGCTCCCACGAAGACAGTCCTGCTCTGATACTGCAGCTGACTGACTGTGTCCAAGCACTTGAACCTCGCTGCCAAATACCCCAAAAAAAAGCAGAGTCCCTACAAATTAACACACATGGCAAAGTTCAATCACTTCGATATTGTGCGGGAGATAAGGTCAATGGGATGAATGAGTGGCTTTTTGAGAGGTAAATGAGTCCTTTGTCTCTCGGCCTGCAGGGACGTAATGAAGAGCTCGACTGGGTGAGAAAAGTGTGGCAATTATTCAAACAAAAAGATAGTCTCCCTGCTGCCTTTCCCGGAATCACCCACTCCCCGTGGACGGAGAGCAGCTCGTCCAACAGCGAGCTCAGTCTCAACACAACCAGGCTACTGCAAATGAGGATATGACAACGGAATGGAAAGAAAAGCACCGATGGAGGGAAGGTAGATAAGAGGTAGTTAAGAATTGATGATACCAATATATGTTGTTAACAAGTTCTTTGTCAAACTGCAATTTACGCTTGATATTTAACGGTTCAACACTTTACTGCAAATAATAAAAATATTAAACGCAAATACAACCAGATACATAGAACTTGAATAAAGGAAAAATTAGCATAAAAGTAAACATAAATCTTTTCTACATTTTTTTCTACAACATGACAGCACTCCAAAAGTGAAGTCAAAGCGCCCCTGGTGGTTGTTGCAGTGTAGGTCATAAATCCTGCCTCCTCCATGTTAGTGGATATGAACAAGACCAAACTAAAAATGTTAATCAATTTTTTTTTCAAAGATGGCGTCATTTTGCTCGGTTCTTATCACACATATTTACGGTAAGTTTGGTTTTAATTAATTATTTGACGCAAAATGAAAATGAATATTGATTGACAGCTGAGACTGATTCGTGTGCGCATTAATCGATGGGACCTCGACACCTTGGCTCTTTCTCCTGATCGATGCTGTGCAGACTCCAAACGATTTCATGGTGTGGCATCATTCTCAGTTCCAACTCCTGAGATAAATGAAAGTAGCATCAGTTTTCCTGTTGATAACTCCAGAGTTTATTATTGTGGAAATGTATACAGGTAATCTGGAGAAACGCCGAGCAGTGATCCACTCCCCTCCACTCCATTTGACCCTGAGTGAACAGGGGCTTAATGACACTGGCAGAGACACAAACACATACACAAACAGATAAACACAATCGCGCAGGCAAGGTTATTGAGGAAGAACTATCTATTCTGTCAGCTGGAAATGCTGAAGCGATGTATGAACCATGAAAGCAAGCGTGCCACAAGTAGTTGGGGCGGATTATTTTTCACTAACTAATCAGCAGATCCTGTGGGCTCAGCGGCTCCAGAGGACGGTGGCGCGGTGCAGCTGCTGATTTGTCACACTCGGGGGAAATCAGAATCTTCCTCCGTCAGACCCCGTAATGCATCACATGCTTAGGACACTAAGTGCAGCGCGGGAGAGTCTGGTAACGCACAGGTACACACACTGATGCACCCTTTGTAGGAATACTGAGCGGCAAACTTATTTTACAAGCTTTGTGACAAACTATTCACATGACACATCAACTCCAGAGGTCAGGATTGTGTTAGATAAGAGCAATAAGAACGTATATTTCATGTGCGAGTTCTAAAAAAGCATATGGTATCTTGATAATATTTAGAGTTAGAGACGGCCCCTTGCTATAAGCCTACTAAGTGGCTGCTAAGGGCCCCGTAGCCACCAGGGGCCCCCAAAACCCTGCATCATTTGCTTATCATCACATTTGTCTGATCCAAACCTGGCAACATCGTACATATATAACGCAACCTGTGGCTGGGAGGCAGCGCCCCCTATCTCAGTAACCGAACAGTTTGGGATTTGAACAGTGAAAGCGTCTGGGGAAAAAAGCATAAGGTTTCAAAGAAAGAAAAGAACAGGAAAAAGAAGGAACGTCTCTGGCAACTAAATATTTGTTGTTTACTAAGGCACATTTAGTTGTTGCTTGTTTGGGTGCTAATGTCCCAGGAATGTTTGTAGAGGAAAATAAAAACTGCATTGTTTAACAAGATCGTGAAAATGTCTGACTTTATTCATTATAATTATCAAGATGATGCTTTAAACTGCAAAGGAATAAGGGCTGTAATGGAAACAATATCTGGTATATGTCACCGCCACTCACTGCGAGGCAAGGCCCCCAATCTTACCCTGTTTACGGCCCCCAGAGCTACAGGGCCAACCCGGTTTACAGTTACAATGTTAAAAAGCTACTGCATCCGACAGGGACAGAGGGAGACTGAGACAATGAACACGGTATGCGTAATCATGTCCATGTATAATTGCCATGGTCAGTGGGACTATATTTCTGTCTACTAATTAAGTTTAATTAGATTTAACATCATCTACTAAGGGCCATATTAAAAACTAATTAGAAATCTCAATGTCGGCGGTGGCTGCACAGATCACCTCCACAGCCCTGATCACATCAAAGCAAATTATAGCGAAACAGCGTCGATCAGGATTCAGCAAGGAAACAAGACAAGAGGAGCTCGTTGTTGTTTTTTAAAAATTAAGTGACAATTCAACATTTACAAAAAATATGCAAACAACTTGAAATGATAAACATTTTCTATTGCAGGATATCTACCATCTGACCTTTATAAATCTACTTCTCTTCCAGACGTGGTACCGTCTCAGAAGAGCAGGTTGACATCATTAAAACATTACTGCAAACAAGTCGGGCCACAACAATCACACAGCAAGGGTTTTCCTCCTTTTTCATACAAACACTGCACATGAATGGCACTCAGGAGAGTGGAAACCTTCGCAGAGGCCCACCAGTCCTCCAAATGTGCTGACAAAGAAATCCGACAAGCAAACCAGACAGTAGCGGAGGAAACAACAATAGAATAGGAGTGAAAACTTAAGATTAGCCTGGCATACGTAAAACGGTTCAAAACAAATATAATGCCATCACTGGCAGATCGTGAAAGAGGATGACAAATCAAATAGTATTCTTTTTTTAGTAGAGCTTCCTTGCACAACTTGTCCTCTATATGTCATACAGTAGTTGACTTGTTTACACACTTTCGTAACGTGTATTTTTCTGGTTTTGGTCATTAGTGTTTTCAATACACTGAATATTTCTTCTCACATGCTATTGTTCTGTACATTCTGGACCATCAAACACTGTAATATAAGTACTTTTCTACCAGTCTTTGATATAATGTGTCCTTGTCCCAGCTGCATGTCTACCTCTATGTAGACATACTGAGAGCAATGTAAAAATGTATTTAATGTGTTCACATACTTGGCCAACAAGGCGGATTCTGATGAATGATCTCTACTGGGAATATGCCTGCCAATGTGGCTGTATGGAAAGGTCAGAAACAACAAACACACACACACACAACTGATGAGATCAATATGTCCATACACAGCACTGCCACATCAAAAGGCAACCCACATCCCAACATGACTCACACCAATAACATAACACAGCTAATCCGCACCAAAAGAACAACAAACCAAAATAACTCTGTCCCCACCCCCCTTTCCTGGCTGCAACAAAAAAAACTACATTCATTCTAAAGATGGAGGGAGGCGACGGCGATTAGCCACAGAGAGTGTTGATAGGCTTCTGCGTATGTGTAGCAAGACGTTTACATCCCCGCAGCTTTGGGCCGATTCATGGGAAAGAGCGTCACATGTTAACATGCGACCCAACGCTGGATTATTACACAGATAAACACCTTAGACACAGAGAAGGAAGGAATAATACATGTCTGTTCAACACAATGCAGCTATTCAAGCAGCCGTAAAGCTGCTGCGCTGGACTGGTTTCCAGATCTCTGGATTTTTTTCCCCCAACGGAGAGAAGTTGGGTTCATTAGTTCACTAGTCTGGGAAAACCCGCCTCATTAAAAAAAAAAAAAAATCAATCCAATTCAGAAGCTAAAGTACAAACTTCTCAATACTCCACAGTTGGTATACGACTGTGTATGAAGGAGGGATGTCAAATAAGTCGGAAATTGAAATTTGAGCAGCTGCTATGGAAGGACATGAACTTAGACCTGAAAGTGGAAGTTGATTGGTCCCCATTTAGTGCTGCTCTAATAGAGGAGATGGCGGTGCAGCCCAAAGGGACCGGCCTGCAACGACCTGCAATATCCTCCGACTGCTACCGCTCGGAAATCCAATTAAACCAATTTATCAATCATCGTCAATAAAGAGCCATTTGGGCCGGACAGAAGCCGATAGACTTTTATCCCGGTTTGAACAAATAACACACTTTTCGAAGTCGTCCTGCAGGGCTGTGTGTGTATGTGTGTCTTCGCCAGACAGAGTGGCAAGAGGATAAATACAGGAGGAAATAGAGGTCAGCTCCATCCCTGCACAGAGTGACATCCCCCTGCCACCTTCTTTCAGAGAGATCCTGGCCTCGCAGCGTGACTCCTGCTCCCTGCCTGCCTGCCTGTCATATCCCCTAGAGCTGAAAGAAACAACTATGGGAATAAAGAAAAAAGAAAAGCGCCAAAGCCTTTGAATGCATGAGACCTATTAAACCCAATATGAAACCTGACAGGTATACAGACTCAGACATTATGAGCCTGTGGTTACAGCTCGGCCTCACTTTTCTTTCTCACAACTTTATTCCAGTGTTTTACCGACGAATTCAAACTGCTAGTGCGTCACCTTCGAATAATCTGGTACAACGGTTGTGGGAAAGAGACGGCTGCATTCCGGCACCAGGTATTACCAAACACAAAAGAAAGTGTGAAAGATTACACTGGATAAAGAATGACTATCGGGGGGGGTGCACTGCCCCACGGCTTCAACAACAACCGAGACTTATCCAAGCACTTTCCAAATCTTTTTTTTTTTTTTTTTGGAGTATTCAATTCTCCCTGGGAAGCTGAAGCAACACATACAAAGATTGTACTCGTCACAGTGGCAGGTGAAATGAGTTTTGGGGTGAGCGTTACAGGTACAGTAATTGGCTCATCCAAACAGGGACTTGACAGTCGCACTTGTAGAGCAGATCCTTCCCAACGCTGAAGCCAAATTACCCAAAAGAGTCACAAGTGGCTGCTGCTCCAGCCGTCTTCTCACCGCTCACTCCACTGGCGTTGATGGATAGATAGTTATTTCTCTCTATAATCATTTCCCCAGTCTGGGGCCCCTGGGAGAGCTGTTTGTTAAGTAGGCCCACGCCTGCGCTCCCCTGAGCTTCCCTGCTGCTTCGTAATGAGCCTCTCCAGACGGATGGCCACTGAGAGCGCGGAGGCCACAAGGTTGAGCAGCTCACCTTCTCTAATTGGCTGAATCACAATCTCACACCCTTCAGTCGCAGAAGTGACCAAAGATTAGTTTTTATTAATTCCAACAGAGTTGCACAAAGCTTCCGGGTTAATTCAATTCGGGGTAAACATCAAACATGCACAAGAGTCAAAAATATATATGACAAAACAGATCCAGAGAAGTCATAACAATAAAGGCTTTAATGTAAGTGAAAAACTAATGAGCAGAATTTGAGGTAGTGGAAGTGAGATTCCTCAAGTGTGATATGTATTGGGGGATTTCACAAGGTCACATGTCTGTCAGTTTGTTTTCATAATTATCATTTTGGAGGTTGTGTTTTCGTCTGCATTTGTTTGATTGTTGTTTGTTTCCTGGATTAGGCAAAAACTCCTGTATGGATGAACATTAAACTTAATGAAAGGATCAGAAGTGTGTCAGGAAAGATCCCATTTCATTTTGGTGCAAATCCGGATCAAGTGGCAGATCCAGGATGTATTTTGTGCTTCCTTCAACATTGCGAGTTTGGAAATTTTTCCACATTTTCTTTGATTTGGTGAGGATCCGAATACAAATCCGGATCCAATGAATTTAAATGTGCTTTCATAAGAGGACTGTTGGGCCTTGGAGGAGGCATGTACTCCTCCGAGTGACACTCTAGTTTAAGATTGAATTGGGATCCGTATTCAGTTTACGGTCGCCATTTCTCAAAAAGCCGAATAAATCTGTTATACGTATTATGAAAAACAATGTCATTTCGTTTATTTTTATTTCCTTTTGATTTGAAACATTGCATCACTTGCATATTTCCTTCCCTGTCCTTCCTTCAATTCAACCACCAACATGCAGAAGATGCAGACAAACAGGGAACAAATCGCCTTAGAGCTCCTGTATGTTAAAAACCTTAGATGGTGCTTTTAATAGTGAGAGGCAGACGCTCGACTTCTTCTTTGTGTTGTGCTTTGCAGCTGCTGCAGCGGAGAGTTTGTAAATTAGAGGCACTTTTTTTACTGTAGACATGTTGGCTTGTCATCGTAGGGAAAGAACAGGGGTTAACATTAACGATGGTGCTGCTCTATTTAAGCGTCACAGTGAGCCATGACAGGGTGACAGCACGACTCTGCTGCTAAATGAAATTCAGGCATCATTAATTTTATTATTAAAACCTCATTCTTTCAAACGTGAAACTGAAATGTATCATCAGCTGTCCTGCACGCAAAAAGGTGAGAGAAAGCTCACAGGGGAGTCAAGGTCAGCGTCCTGGGGAGAGGGCTGATCAGGCAGCACGGGTGAAAACAGGATGTGCAGAGCATTTTAACACGTGAAGACGTGAATGAAACTATAAAATGTCCCCATTTGAGGTTATGGGATCAATTTTCCTTTTGCCATGTCTTTTAAATCCTTTTAGAGGCTTTTTCATGATTTCATTTAAACGCGTTTTACTGCCTCTCTCAGAACGGAGAAATTATTATAAGATCGTATGAATATATAATGTATACAGTTTATATGTGCAGTTGTGTAGTACCTTCTACCTGCCTTATAATTTATATGTATGTGATATCAGTCTTTTTATAGGAACATTTATCTGTATACTCACCCCGTCTCTTCCATGTCTAGTCAATCTATGCTCAAAATCTAAACCTTTAAAAGAAAGCCCATCAAAAAACCCAATCCATTGCCTATATATATCCAAAGCCTTTTAACTGTTAATGTATTCATGTTCTTTTGGAGGAATATTCATCTAGTTTTATTTTAATTGTTGTACAGTTTAAGTGATAAAAGCTTTAAGATGCATGATGCAAAAGCTGCAGTTGCCCACATTAAAACTTCCAGTTGAAGGTGCAGTTTAAAAAAAAGGTGCAGGTTGTCATTAACCAGGCGTATGTTCATCCTTTTATATACATATTTATTACAGTTGTGCATTTATAAGAAAGAAGGTAATATCAGTTAAGTGTTTTAACATTTTGTATTATTCAGCATGGCGGAAAAATTATAATGAAGAATTTTAAGTGCCAGCTGAGGCTTATAAATTATCCCATGAACCCTTCAATATGGTAATTTACAACTCTGCAGGGCTGACTTCATTCTAGGAAGAAAACAAATATCAGCCATGCACGGAAGAGAGGAAGTCACAGGGAGAGAGCGCGAGCTGCCGAAACACTCGGCAACCATCTGCTGGAAACATGCTTCATGTCCCTATTCACATACTGTAAACTGTGAAGTGCTTTACATTTCATATGAAAGGCAAATGGTTTTTTTTGCTCTCTTTGTGTAACCTGATCAGAACCAGTTGCGACTTGGCAGCGAACAGTGGGAGGTATGAATTAATTGGCTTCACTGTATAAAACTGAAGTGGGGACATCATACAACCCGTCTTCCTGTTGAAAAATATACGGCTGCAACTCGTGTTTGCTTAAATTGATTAATTAATAAGTATTTTCGCTCTCTCAATCATGAATAGTAATAGCAAGTAGGTCCATAATATACACTTCAAAATATTTGAATGATTATTTGTCTCTGTATGATGTCCCTGCGATAGGCCAGCAACCTCTTCAGTGTGTGCCCCGCTTATCACCCTATGTCAGCACTTCCTGTGACCCTCAAAGGATAAGCGGTATAGATAATAAATGGATGGATGATAATAATATCTATTTGATACTTTAAGAGCAGAATTACTTAGGTTCACGAGTTGGATGACTTATGCATCACTCTGAATGAAAGAATAGGACAGAACAGAGACGTGAGACAAACACTGATGCTGAGGGAGCAGAGAAATCAGTCAGGTTTTCAGAAGAAGTGAAATCTAACAGCACCAGTAAAAACACAAATTGAAAGAGGGGGAAAAAAATCTCAATGTCAGATGTGTAATTGTACGTCTGGGGCGTTAACAGCAGAAACAAGCTAATTCGACTGTCACTTTGTTTTCAACTGCTCTGGAAACTTTGCTTTCAAAAGAATCTAACAAGTCATAATGGCTTAATAAGGCTGCACATAAAGAGCGTGGTTGCTTTCATGCAGAAATGTTGTCTGATCAATATTTGCCTGTGATCGGATCAACTTCATCACTATTGACAGCCTGAGAGGCGCACATTTCATGTTTCATCATTCATGACAGCTTTAGTGGGAGAAATGTTTTACAGCTCGGCAATTTGGGAATACAACGACTCTGCTAGAAACTGATTTGGGGGGAAATAAGTTGAGTTTTCAGAGTCACGGGCCAATAGCTGTTCGCTTTCTGGTTTGTGACGCAACTTTGTTATGCTCCCTCAGAGTACAGCTCAGTTGTTCAGTCGAAGTTAAGAGGCCTAATGACTCGTGGCATCCACTCAAGAACAGAAAACCACAGAGGATCACCGTTCAAATCTGAATACAGACATCAAACTCCACAACAAAATAGCTGATGCTGGGGCCTTGAACACAGTCAACAAAGCATTCCTCTGTTTAGAAAATGATAGGGTACAACCACAAAGCAACAAAAACATATTTTGAATTTCGTTCTGACAGTACACCAGAGATTTAAGACTAAAATGTTCTCCCTTAGTCCTGCTGAAACAACACAAAACACCCACGCCGACCCCGACCCACCAACATTCGATGGCAAAACCCCCACGGAGGCCTGTCACAACCGAACAGAATCCCCATCTGACTGGGGGGGCTGTCACAGTGGGTGGGGAGGGTGCGACGGAGCGAGTGAAGGACAGGAGGTGAGGAAAAGGAGCGCGCCGGCACTGGTCGCATGTTAAGTAAGAAGCTGTGACACGGCATCACAGCCCACAAGCTGAAACCCGCAGACAAGCATCAGACGTCACAGCCTCAGACTCTGAAGTAATATGCCATGAAATCACTGCAGCTCAAAACACCGAAGTGATGCTTCCACATTTCAAATCAGATGTCACGACAACAGAAGAAACAAATTAAAATGATAAATAATGCAGATTAAATAAACTATTTATTTACTGGAGTGTTTTGGCTTACTGAAACTTTGAATGCAAATGATAAGAGATGTCTTGATAATTATTGATGGACTTGCTGCAACCTCGGATTGATTTTACTCAAAATTAAAAAAAGTGTGAAATAATTTGCCTGCAAGTAAAGCCATCATTTTTCGCCTACAGATAATGCAGTAAGCTACAATTCCATTTACCATAAAATATGGTGTGCAAAATAGCCTTAGGTCATTTTCTGGCTGAAAATGTTTCTCTGGCAAGTTTTCCATTTTCACTCGGGGTATATGAAATGTATTATAGCTATCGTTTTTGCACTCAAAATTCAAAGTCTAATCTGAATCTTTTTCGTCTTATATATAACAGACGAAAAATAAAAGCCACTAGCCACCATGCCTGTGCATTTTTCCTGGCTGCCAGGCAACTGTGGCTAGCTGGCATAGGCTAATTCTGACAGCAAATCCCAGGTGTTAATATCCAGTGAAATGTGTAAATGCTTACAGGAGATTTGTTTTGAAATGAGAATCCTGTGCATTAACACACGACGGCAACGTACAGGTATATGATGCTAAACAATTAAGGCTAAATAATGCTAAGTGTCAAAAGCCTGTTTAAAAGCGTAGTTTAATCAGTTACTTTCGCAGTGTGCCTGTGGTAAAAAAACAAAAAAAGATCCCTTTCTTGCGTTATTATATTTGTTAGGCTTAAACAATACAATACGTCGAGAGAGACACTGGCATCACATGGTAGTTGCCTCTGTCCGCTGAGCCCCGCTGCACACCACTATGCCTGCTCATTTCTGCTCAGAGCCGAATGTTTGCGCCTCAATATCGTCTCCTCTCAAATCCTAAAAAATGCTGGAGAAGAAGCCCCGGCAGGGTAATCCCATCTCACCTCAGCCTCTCCTCCTCGTTCTTTCGCAGCTTCATGTCCCGTTGGACCACTTTCAGCACGTGCTCCGCCTCGTCGTCCGTCAGGCCCGACAGGTCCAGTTTCCGGCCCATCGCTCTTAGCCTCGCCACAGTGAGCTGCTGCTGCGGCTGCTGTTCCTAGACAAAAAGGAGGAGGAGGAGGAGGAGGAGAGGCACGGGCACTGCCGCTCTGGGGGCCGAGGCTGGGACGACCCTAAAGAAAGAAACACAGAGAGAGACATTTAACGCGTGTGAATTTGTGGAATCAATTCACTCCTCTGGAGTTAAACCTCGACATTCATTAATTAATCATCAAACTCTGTAAGCTATGGAATTACAGCATCGATACGACTTAGCTTTTATTGTGCAGTCACGTTTTCACAACAGCAGGCCCATTAGAACGTAAAGCTCCACTGAAAGGGCATGAGCTCACCATGCAAATAAGGCTGCAATGTTGGCTTTTATAAATCGTGAACAAGATATTTTGTGGCGCCATGCAGTTGCTCGTCTGCTGCATGAATCTCCCTGAGAGCTGGATTCCAAACCAAAGTCTAATGGCTGGAAAGATTTTTCTATTTACTGTTTCAGGTCACGGTCAGTTTGATGCTTGAACTCGCCCAAGAGGGAAGAAACATTTGGGCTTAAGTATGCCTTTGTCAATTTTAAAAGGCTGTATTCAAAATGTTCAAAAATTCGTATGTTGCCTCATGAGAATGTTTTGAGCCATTAACAGTAATCGTGGTCTTATTAATGTTATCAGTACATACACCCAAATGTCATTTTAGTAAGTATAACTGGGGAAAAGTTAAATCTTAAACAACTCTGCAATTACTCCTACTCATCAGGCTTTCAATGAACAAGCCTTTAAGCGACACAGATAATGTCTTTATTACCACACTACTGTTAACTGATAAAGATGAAAACGCAGCAGAAAATGTCTTCATTCATTTACTTTTCTGATGGTTTCTTTATTTGTCATGCAGTTTGATATGGTCTGATATGGTCTCTTTGTGATATTATACAACATGCAAGAATGTTACATGTCAGGATGAGCATGTTTGGCTATAAGGTTTCCAACTAACCCAACATTAACGAGTGCATCTTCTTAATCCATTTGAATATATTTGCAACTCTACAGCATATTAAAGTCATCTTGCATGGTATTCGATTTATTGATTGATTGTCGACACCTGTTACGTGTGGGTTGCGAGGGACATACACAAATTCAGTCAGAGGAGGAGGAAAAAAGAACGGATGATGGAGAGGTGAAATCGAACTGGGCCCCCGTGAAAATAAAAGAGAGGGATGACAAGAGGAAGGGAGAAAGCGGAGACAGATGGGGAGATGGACAGAAGGAGAAGGTCCATTAACTGCGGCGTCTAAACAAGATGGGAGAGCACCGGCAGTGGAGTGAGCAATGATGACTCAGAAGGCCAGACAATTATGAGCCTTCTATTATTGGGCCAATAGCTTCATCGATAGAGCACCTCTCCTCGCGCTCAGCTTATCACTCATCCCCCCATCTCAGCTAGGAGCCTGGATCAGGATGGACTGCTGCTCAATGTAATCACCATACCTTTCAAACACAGGAAAGACAAATTTAGCTTTTCCTTGGCTCCTGTGCACCAACATGATATTTACTACCTCTTGAAGTTTAAGAGGACGTATTGCTTATTTGTTATTGTGAGATTCATCTCCCTATTTCTAAAGTGAGAGTAGTATCCACCATTGCTATTACTGTTTTTCCTCAGAGAGGCAAAACAGTAATACAAACTTTTGCTTCTTTGTCTAAAATTGAAGAGTGGTTGTCATTTGGATGAAGAGCCTCCGGGAAGCAAGGGGAATATCATTTTTTCAAGTTATCATTTGATTCCAGATGCAAAGTCATTTGAATCAGTGGGAATATGCAATTCACGAGGGCAAATGCAAACACGCACTGTGAGAAAGAGCTTTTGTCACTTTCTCTGCTCCAAGGTAAAAAAAAAAAAAAAAAAAGATATAAAATCTCTCAATCTCAGACATCTACCATCACACAGTTTGACAATCCATTGACAAACGCTCTTCATTCAGCTGGTGTGATGAGACCTTGCCCTCGCCTCTGAGAAGGCGTCCTAGTCTGAAAGCATCAGTTTTTACACTCACAAAATGTTTCAATACATTCCCGGCCTCACGTGGACATGCATGTGCCAGCAAGCATGTTGAATATGTGCTCTAAAAACAAATTTTACCACATGTGTCTGATTCTAATGCACATTGATTCGTCTTGATCACCTAAGCTGGTGTTGTGGATCCACTGGGGATCCCTTTAAACAGGGACAAACATGTGCACATAACATATACCATACTCCCTTACTCCCTACCAGCCACCATAGCCGATTAACCACCCATTCAACAAGTGTAAACCCGACATTGCAGTTTTCTATGAGAGGTTATGTGCCACGATTTATCTCAGCCAGTAAGACTGCTTTGCTTGGTGGTCTTAATGCTAAGCTAAGCAAACCTGCTACCAGCCCTAGCTTTACATTCATCAGACAGCTATGACAGTGGAATCAATAAGTGGCATCAATTTTTTCATCTAAAATATAAATGTTGACCAGTGTGTTTGAGGAGTTCGAATTATTTTAGTCTCGAAAGGCACACTTAGGCGAATGACATCCGATAACATCACCGGCCAAAATTGGCTTATCTAACATGCAGTATTTGTCTTTGGCCCCTTTTTGCTTCACCAACATATAGAGGAGATAAACGCACCATTACTGGGCAGCCATTATTGTATAGCCACAAGGGAAGGCAATTATTCAGGCCTTCTTTTTATAGTGAGTGGTGTCAAGGACAGGCATGAAGCGTCATTTATGTCTGTGAGAGTGTCTGCCTCTGAAGCTCCAGTGACGCACACGCTCAGGGGCAGAAACAGACAAGGAACACACAGAATAATCCATTTTCACTTGTGGCAGCACGCAAAGACAATACACACACAGACATGTGCACATCCAAACATTGTTGCGTCATGCCACAAATCCACACTTCCTTCATGAGGCAGCAAAACGCCCCGAAACACATCCCAAACACCCCCTCAACAACAGCACAGACGAGCTATCGGAGAACAGCCAAATCCTCTTCACCAGACACTGATTGGAGGCCGCCTCGGTGGTTCGATGCTTCAGCAGTCTGCTCAGTCGTCCCAGAGGAGGCAGGTTGTGAGCCTAGCTGAACAATGTTGGTGCAGTGGTGTTAAAGTGAGCCCTGCACATTTGCCTTCCAAGAGTTTAAAGCTGTTCTTTTTTCTTTTTCTTTTTCTAAACCAACTTTGAGACTGCAGAGCACAATCACCAAACAGCCCTAATCCAGCTTCAGAAGCCTTGTTTAGCAAAAGACAAAACACACTGTGGATTATCACATACCTGCTGATCACACAGTCTCTGATCAGTGCACTCGGTCGGCTTGTGAGTGCTTCTCAACGCACTCACAACTCTATTTCCAGACAAACACAACAATATTGGACTAAATCTATTTAGCAAAACCTTCCTTATTGGAATCTGAATTCTGCCCCCGGGAAATAAGGTTTTGTTACAATGCCTCCAGCTAAAAATGGAAATATATACGGAACAGGACAACAAACAGAAACACAAAACATGGGCAAGAGAATATATAATAATAATATCTGATCTGGTATTTTTTTTACCTCAATGACTTTTAGTTTGTTTATCAACAGGATTATGCAGAAACTACTCAACCGATTTCGAGTGTTGGGGCATGACCCAAGGAAGAACCCATTAAACCTTTGGTTGATCCAGGAACTTAGTTTTACTTTCTTTAGCAAGAATAATTCATGGATCTTGATGAAGACTCTGACATGTTTAGGGGACTGATATTTATGACTGGTGCAGAGCCAAATATAAATCTGGATTAAGTGAATTTAAATGGGATTTCACGAGGGGAAAGTTCGGCCTTGGAGGATGTATGCACTCTACTCTACATTTTAGTTTACTTTGTTAATTTACAGTCAATCATACATGATTATCAGCCAGATGAGGAATGTTAAATGCACCTTTTGCAGGTCATCGGTTTAACAGCTATTTCCTTTGGACAAGCGGTTTCTTTCTGAGTCAAAATCCACAAAATATAAAAAAAATACGAAAATACGACTTTGGTCATTACTGTTGCATTTTGACTTTCACTACACAACACCGCTGTAAAACTGTCAGAGTTCAACAGCAACGTATTCAGACCGACTCTGCTGAGACAGAGAGAATGGCTTCAGAGGGAAAATAGGTCACACTGATTCATCTCTCAGGAGAGTGAACAGAAACCTAACTTTCCAGCAAATAACCACAGAATGTACATTAATCAACCATGAAAATATGTACACACCCACACTAAATCACCCTAAGTACATTGAACACGCATAAAAGTGCCACTTCCTACACCAGGCTGCACACCACTCGGACGTGCTGCTGTCCATCACCTCAGAGGATGGGCGAGCTGAGGACAAGGCCCTGTCGGAGCACTGAAAGGGCAGGTGCAGCCGAGCGCTAAATGAACTGCTTGCTTTAGACACTCTCCATCGGATCAGCATTTTGTCACAGCCAGAGGGAAGGAGATTGAGAACGACTCCGCTGAAATGAATATTTGGAACCGCAGGTGAATACAGTGAACCGACATCGCATTTAGAGCTATTTGTGGTATTCTGCATTATATATTTATGAGCGGGGACGTTTTGCTTGAAAAATATGTGGTAATAGCTCAGGGTGAGTGCTTTAAAATAAACCATACCTTGTTTTCATGTGACAGCCTCTCTTAGACTCAATGGTCATTTGTCTTCCAACAACCCGCGTGACAGCAGAAACATAAGTGCTCTGGTTGTTTCTGAGACCCAGGATATGACCACTATTTGTCACGATGACATTAGGGCGAGTCGTCAGAGATCAAGGTGGAGCTACATGAATGTGGACTACAGATGTAGTTCAGTTCAGGGCACATGTAGTGGACTTTAATGCTCCACTATTAGACCGGCTGTAAAGTAGGACACACAACACGCAGGGTGAACAAGCCTGTCATTAAGCTTTTTATGACAAAAAGCAGAATGATAACTGGTATCATTATTAAGAAAACCTATTGGTACCAGTAAAACTAGTTACCCTGTAGACACTGACTATTTAAACCTGTGTAAACCTGTTTTTTTCAAAATGTCTGCTGTAAAAAGGCCCATTATAATTCTGATACTATTAATATTAAGTTTTCCCGAGTACTGCTTTAATGTATCATGACCTCTTCTCAAAAATTAGGTATACCGGAAATGCATAAACAGTTTAACTGTATTATGTATCTGCAGATGTACTAATACACAAAGATGTACACAGTTTAGACAAAACACGTGTATTTAAATATGAACAATGTCCACCACCATCCTAACAACAAGTTAACCAGGCAAACTGAGGAAATCTTTGGACCCTCAGGCCATGAGACCCTTCAACAACCTCCAAGCAATGGCGGATTGATGGTGACTGAACGCTCACCTTCACTCCGGTACTGCTGCTGAGCTGCATGTCAGTTAGGCCCTTACACAACTGTGCAATTTGCTTTATATATTTATCTCAAGATGCTGTTTTACTCAAATGTTTGTGTTCCCACTTCTTCTGATGCTTGTTTCTTGCTTTTACTAATTTCGTTCTAATCTCATCTATCTATCTATCTATCTATCTATCTATCTTTAGTAAATATAAACCAAAAATGCTGGAAACAGGTTGAGCAAACAAACTACATCCCAGCAGCTTCTTGCCCAGTCAACACTGTACTTAAGAACACAGGTTATGCCACAACATGCTTAGTCTTAGAGATCATATTTAATGAATTCAAACCAAAGAAAGAGTCTCCCTGTAGTGTATCCAAATATCACAACAGACCGAGCTTTCAGATCCTGATTGGTGACTGAGTGTGAGGAAGAGCCCCTTGATCATCTGTCACTGTTTGACATGTACAGTACCTGCTGTGTCCCAATCCATCACCACGGCCCAATTACCACTCTATGCAGAGCCAGACAAGGAGATCTGGGCGAGGTGAGACTTGCTGCAACCGATCTGTGAAGATATGTGCACAAATATTCACACACACACACTGTTCACGTGCGGCACATGCAAACACACATTACTCCTTCTTGGCCTGGAGTGTGAAAAAAATAAAAACAGATGCTAATTGAATCTGCCTCTGAGTCACGTGCATGTGGCAAAGTGTTGAGGACTAGACTGTAACACCAGGGCTGGGAATAAGGGGGGTAAAATCTGGCAGCACATTGATCTGGTTTTTCCTTGAATGAATTATGACTCAGAATAAAACTGATTCAGCCAGGATGCGGGTGAATGGGTGGCTGGGGTCTCCCCTTGCATAAAAAATAGAGTGTCAACAGGTGACAAAGCAGAACAAGTGAGAGAAAGTGCACGGGACCCGGTTCTGCTGCTCTGCAAACCAACAGGCTGCCATGTCGGGACTGTCACCGTGCATTCCTCCGGTTTAAAAGGGATTTCTGCAACATTAGCCTGAGACAAAACACGACTTTCTGCTCCAATCCGAACGCGCCTGTGCCACAGGAGACACACGAGTTGCTAGTTTCCAAACACCACCTGTCTCCAACCTCACGTCCCCGCAAACACACGCCGCATCTTCCCCCTCCATGTAGAACAACCACCCCAGCTACCGTCCACGCAGGCTGCCACGCTCCCAGTGACTGATAAACATCTGCGTGAAACGCTGCGGTGACTAAATGTCACGGCGGCCACATGTAGCTTGCGGCAAAAACCGCCGGCGAAGAAGAAGAAGAGGAAGAAGGAGGTGAATGATCCCAGAAATGTGCCAACACGCACCGAGCCAGAGAACCACGCAGACACCTGCCGCTGGTCCTCATGCCCCCCCCACCTCCATTCATTCCCGACACATTCACCTAGTCACAGCCACAGTGGAGATTCACTTACACGGGATGAGTGGGAGCCGGATGACCGCCGGGTACAGCCTCTGCCACGTTATCCCAGATTGTGGCAACAATGGTAAACAAATAAACAAAAACAGGGAGACGCGGAGGGATGCGCCTCTGCAAGTGTAAACTTCCGCGACACCTGCCTGCGTGTTATTTTTTTTCTCCCCCTCTCTCTCTCTCTCTCTCTCTCCTCCAAAGCAGCAGCAGCAGACGCAAGCAGCAATGAATGGGCGATCACGAGGTTTGTATTACAGAGGAGGAGGAGGGCGCACGGAGAGCGAGGTGAGGCGCTGGCACCTTGATTCTTCCTGTATGCAAAGTGTAGTGACACAGGGCATGGAGCTGTATTAGGGGCGGTCAGAGAGACATGTGTCAATGTCCGTGCACGGCCAATCTGATATCTAATCCCATTTTTATTTGTCTCTGATGCTGGCACCTGCACTGGGCATCCTGCGCCTAAATTTGGCACTGGAGGAAGAGGAGGAGGAGGAAGAGGAGGAGGAGGAGGGACAGTGTTTGCTGGCTGCTCCATTCACAAAGCCAGTCACACTGCAATTAACCTCAGAGAAAAAATAAGCACATCCCAATTAATCAACAAGTGTCTTTATCTCTCCCAATCCCGGTCCCTGTCTGCCGGATCAAACATGATCCAATCATTTGACTTTTAAATTCAAATCCAATAGGCAACATGGCTTTATATATACATATTTAACTGCTACATTTCCTATTTCCTGAAAACACCATAGAGTCTATAACTGACACACCTTCAGTCCCTATTGTAGGAATAAACAACACTTTTACCTCCACCAAGGAGGTTATGTTTTGACCCCTCTCTGTTTATATATTAGTTTGTTAGTAAGCAAGTTAACAGAAACACAAATGAAGGGATTCCCATTAAACTTGATGGAAGGATGCAGTATAGGTCAGGAGAGAAGCCATTGAATTCTGGTGCGGATGTGGGAATTTATTTTGTCCCTTTTAGCACATTGTGAGATAGGATGGATTTTAACGTTTTTTCCAGTTTTCCACGAGGAGTAATTAATTAATCTTGATGAAAATAATCAGGCAAATTTGGGGAGTTGATATCTATGAGTGTGTGGAATGAGGTGCCTGTTGATTGAATTCAAGGAAACTCTTCCAGTACATCTATTGATCTATCTAAGCAAACCAAACATACCCCCACCGTGGCATTAGGATGCCATAAGTCTTCCCGAGCTGTGGTTTGGCAGAGCATCAGAGCCGATGCAGATCAGAGCGCCGAGCTGAGGAGGAAAACTTGGCTCTTTGTTCTCTTCATTACTGCACAGCCTTCACGGTATAAACCTGCTGACACTGGTGCGTTGCAGAAACACTTTCTGGGCCTTTGTACTTGCTCAGCAAGGTGCATATTTAGGAAGATGAAGAGCTCGCCTAACTCTGCAATTAGAGGCCACTTTGTAGAGATTACAAATCAAGCTGCACCGATGCTTTCTTTATCTTAAGTCTAATTAAGGCTGTATTTTACAAGAGACACTGCCAGGAAAGCTGTCAAAGACACATGCTGCTCATGAGACCCGTTCTACCGACACAAATACCTCAGTGCGTCATTGTGGACTCAGGTCACACCCTTTATCTACATGCAGTTTGTACAGAATGGGTCACAGTGCTGCTGCAGTGGCAAGTCTCTCTGTAATCCTAGGTATTTGATTGACAGATACGCCCAGAGAGCGCACAGATATTAAGTGTATTCACACAGATGTAGTAGAAAGGTATTATTTTCGTTATTAACAATAATAAAGGTAAACTGAGGCACTTTTCATTCAAATTTTATTATGCATCAAATATGGCTGTGGTTCCCTCTCTGTCCTGTGAGTTATCTTCTCTGTCTGTCTCCTCTGTCATCATCTCAGGCCTGGCATACCATGGGTCATAAACCTCAAACAGCGGCTCAGACACACTGGTACAGAGTAATTTCATAAACATTAACTGTTCAAAGCTGTATTGTACGATCAGGATTCCTGCCCAGGCTCATCACTACTAAACTATGTATGCCGCCTTTCCTTTTTAAGGGTTGCACTCACTCTCACATTCAAACCTAAGCTCAGTTAAGAGTCTCCAATTAACCTCGCACCAATCTGCCTGTCTTTGGACTGTGGGGGAAGCCAGAGGACCCAGAGAAAACCCATGTAACCACTGGGAGAGAGAAGTCAATGCAGAAAGGCCATATATACAAATATATATACAGTAGCAGCTGGAATGAGCCAAGTGTATAAAAACATGGTCGGGGCAATTATTGCAAAAAAAGGTCACAGAACAGGATTAGTTAAATCTTTAACTTGAGTTGATGTGACTGCATATTGGATGCTCAGTGGTGCACTTTATAATGAGTGTACATATTATGGTTCAGTGCTCATTGCTCCAAGTTTTAATAACGCAAGTCTGGCTTGTTAAATTGCAGCTGTAAGCTTTGGTTGAGGAAATTAGCATTTTTTTTAAATATAGCTACAAAAGGGAATGCAGGGAAATTCAAAGGTGATAGTTTTGATACCGATTTTAATCAGCTGAACTAAGGTGAGCTAATCCAGAGTGGGTGTAATGGGACGACAGAGAAGCTGCATGAAAGAAACGCTAAGGAGAGACATTTGTTGTTGGGTCTGTGCAGTCCTGGTTCAGTCACAGCACAACTGGGTCAGTTGCTCTGGGTCATTCCGGAGTTTCACATCAGCAATCCTCTCTGGTCACAAGCACATTTCTAAAACCTTAAAACAACTGCTGGTCACATATATGTTGGAGTAAAGCTCATTATAAGCTCCATGCTCCAGTTATTCAGCTGTTTATGCTTTATACTCTGCTGCTGAGTCACTTGCAGTGTGACCCTGCATCTGCGGCTCTGAGGTGAATAAAATCCTCAAATCAAATCCTCAAAGCCTGCTGGGGGAGTTATGATTGCTAAATTGGAATATTTAGAGTAACTAAGGAGAGCAAAATATTTCTGCTCCTTCTATCCGCGTCACATGGTGGAGCTATGGTGGTCTTGTGCTTCACGTTTGTGTGTTAGTGTGTGTGGATATTGAAACTGCTGTGACATTCAGTATTTTTGTGTGTTTGGAGAAAGATTACTGCTTCTAAGCCTCCATGTTGGCATTTCAGGTTCCACCTCCCAGCGAGCTTTACTTCACACTATATGATGCTGTCCTTCAACCAAATGCCAGCTTTCAAAAAAACATAAAAATGGACAATGAATCCTAAGTGTACGTTAGCCACCGGTGCCAGTTTAGTCATGGATATACAAATGGTACAAATTTGTACCTGTGAAGTTTATGGAAAGGGAAAAACAATTACAAGGATACTATAACTTCCTATAGGCAGAAGACAACAATCTGTCAAGTGCGTACTCACTGGACAAAGAAATAGCAAACCTCAGCCACCAGGGGGCCTCCGAAATATAACTTGCCATTTGGTGGTTCTTGTTGTGGATGGTGCTATACAGTAACAAGGAAGTTTGTGTACAAAATGTGGTGAATTAAGAGGCACTATCCAATATCTGCAAATGTTAATTTGAATTTTAACTAAGTAACAATTCTCAATTTATAAACAGCCTGTGAGAAGAATACAAATATATAGAGAAAAGCAGCAGGATGTTAAAACTGTGTAAGTTGCAAGATTTCACATTTCTTCTTTTATTTCAGTTTAATTTGGTATGTATAGAGACAAATCACAACATACGCTATCTCAAGGCACTAAAGTAAGGTTGAGACTTTACTAAATTATATCACTATATTTTATTATCAAACCGAACAGTTCCAATTAGAAAAAGAAAACTGCCTTTAACAGAAGGAAACCTCAAACAGAACCAGACTCACTGTGGGGCGGCCATCTGCCTCGACTGGTTGGGGTGAGAGGAGAAAAATGTGGGAAAGAGGAGAGAGAAGACAGAGAGGAACAGATGTTTAACCGATACAATCAAGCACCAGAGGAGTAATAATAATAATAATAATAATAATAATACAAAGTTCAGTAGTGTCAGATCTGGAACCTGCAGCTCTGGAGTCAGAGATACCTGTAGAATCAGGAGACAGGGTTTGGATGAGTGATGTGTGAGATGTTTTGTGAAATGATGAACTCACAGAAGAAACAAGTGGGTTCTTTGGATTAATTGTAAGAATTGATCAGTTTAACAGCAGTGTTTATTTCTTTTTTTTATCCTGCCATGAGGAAAAAATGTTTCAGTGCCTATTCATGCTATGGAGATAAAGTGACATATCGTCTGTGATCAAGAAGGCAGCAGGTGCACTTAACATAAGAGAAACACTCAGTCTCTTTCCTCAGTGATCCATGATCTTTATTGACCTACATACATGAGCCTGCCTCCCTGACCACAGCGGTAACAGTGGTAATATCTTCTCCTGTTGACTTTTCTCTTGGCTCTGATTTCAAGAGGAGGCAGCCGTTCAAGGCTGACTGAGCCTAATTCAAGTAGATGAACTGTATTTTCAGAAAACATTCAAGGGAAAAATAGACACATTTCCAACAGAGTTAGTCAGATGTTGAACGACCTTAAATCATTCATTTGAATATAATTACTAAAATGCATGATTTGTTGTTATTTATTTATGTATCAAAGCATTAAAGTACTACAGACCTGTGGGTCAGAGTATTGATTTTGGATTTAAGTTCCGGTTTTTAATCCCACAATAATGCGTGGTAAGCCCCCTGCTGTCTATTTCCTAAAGCTCAGATGAGTAACATGTGAGTCTCCCTCGAATGTTGGCTTGCTCCGTCTGCTGTGGCTCAGCTTGTTCCATTTAAACATACATTGTCTTGTGTTTGTCATTGACGAGGTGGAGGTGAAGCCTCTGCCTACTCAGCATGACTAATTGCCCATAAGTGGCCATTGCAGTGTTGGAAACAAAGAATCACAAATATCGTAACAAACACAGTGAGTCACTCCATGCATTGTGCAGCTAGGGACGAGCAAGGATAAATGTCTATAAGTTTATAGAGACAGAGGAAAAAATGAAGCGTATTTCACGTTTAATATTTTTTACATTCCATAAATATTGAGATGGATTTGTCGTTTTTACATTTGATTTTCAGAAATCCCCCAGAGTGGACGAGAAGGTCCTGGAGCCATTTCCCCTGTTACTGCTCATAAACAAGTGCTAATTGTCCTCGGGTTGAGTCATTAGTTAAAGCAGCATCTGAGAAAATAAACAATAACTTTATCTCCTGGATTCACTATTCACAGCTGTAGCAGCGGCTGTATGTATGAGGGTGCATTCAAGCAAAGCTAGAAGGAGGCAGTTTGCTGATTTGCTGCAAATATACCCTCAGGGCTGATATCGATTGAGACTAATTTCATTAGAACATGAAGAAAATTGCTCCACAACAACATTGCAGCGTTTGGAAGGTGGACATCTTCAGTCATGTAAGGAACACTGGCCTTTAGCTTTAAAGCTCCACAGAGCATGAATGTTGTTCTAGATTTTTGGGCCGGTTCCCATCCGGGTTTTTTTTTAACGTATTGCGCAGAGCGTTTTAGATTATCACTCATACTTTAAGATGTTCCTCTGAGCCTCTAGCAGCCCCTGACTAATTCTTCTCCCTTCCAGTGTTTAGAAACCACAGCATATTGACAGTCTGGTCAATCTCCTTGCAGACCATATTAGTCACACAGTGCACAGAGCCTGCTAACCCCCTCTGCTTTCCGAAATGTGGATGAGTGAGAGTATATTTGCCAGCCACTCCACCTCCCGCTTTGCTTGCCAGCAGTTTTTCTCCGGCCAAGTTTAGCCACAGCTGTTTACATCCGACGTGTTTTTGATGCAATACACTCACCTCTGTTTATATATTTCAGGTCGGAGATGTAAGCATCACCTCTTGTTCTGGTCGTACCTCCAGCAAGGAAGCACCCATAAATATACAGAGTGAGGCTAAAGCAATGTAAATAATGTAATTAAAACAGCTTGTTATTTGTTTCATTCTCCATCGTCTAGTTCAAATATACACAACCACTTATTCCCACAAATCCATTTGCAAGTTCAAATCATTGTCGTGTCATCTAACTGCAATCAGTATTTTGTGAAATGGAAAAAAGGGTCAATCAGAATGACAAATCCACAGAGAATTATCACCTGACCAACCAGGAACTACTCTAAAGAAGATTTAAATATCTTCAAGCTTTTTGGGGTTTCATGGCGCACAACTCTACTGTTTTGGGTTCGTGAGCACTCTCATTACTCTAATAAAGCCAGACAGCTGGTAAACAAAATGAAGTATTCAACCAAATATACAGCCAGATATATGGTGGTGGAGACCAAAACACATCTGTTCTGTTGTTAAATAGCATGTAGTTGTGTTTTTTGTTAGTTTCATTGCCAGAAATATGAAGATGTCTTTATAATACCATGACATTTTGACACTGAGCTGTAAAATACTCACCAACCATTATGTAGGCAATAATCTATCGTGGCAACATGGAAACTAGTATGCAGAAAAACCATTTGCAATGATTCTCTCATATTAAAGGTCCATTTTTTCACTACTCTGGGGAGGCCGTTGGTTTGGTCCCCGGTTATCAAGACCAAGAGATTTACGGGACAAAAAGCCACCTCATCAGTTTTTATTTTTAAAAATGGCTGATGTGGGCTGTCAAATAATAACATGTCAGCTTTTAATCCATTCCACATGTTGACAAAGACAAAAGGGGAATTTCCTTCATCTCCCTCTGAACAACGTATAAATCCCTATTCGTATGATTACTGTGCTCTGAGTGTGACATGTGTGGGATGATGCTTGTGGGGCTGCAGCCTGAGAAAGACCGACCAGCATCATCGCCGTGAGAGCGAGCCTGTCCTCACCTTTTCTCTCCCGGCTGCAGATGTGGCCGGCTCTCCTCTATCGTCAAAGCCGTCAGCCCTCGGTGGCATTGTTTGAATCCAACTCCTTGCTGCCATGGTAACCTGAGCAGAGCGAGGCCGGGATACAGGCGAGAGATAGTGAGAGGGCATGACCTGCACTACTTGTGACACGCTTTCATGATTCCGTGTTTAGTATTCTGGCTGAGTGGTGGTGTGGTGATAATGACTGGACAAATTTGATTCAATTTGCACTTTCCTACTTATCAAAGACACTATACAATATCACTTAACTATTTGCAGTAGGATGGGTATATTATCAGACCTTATAACAGACCCTAACATGTACATAGGAAATTGTAATACACATTGAATATGTACTCCATATTTCAACACTCTAACACTTACCTGTACTCCACAACCACCTTTCCTCATCATGGTCTCATTTACATGATTCATCAACTTTTAAACCACTCCCGGTGCAGTGATACACTATGGAAGGCATTTGTGTATTTTTCACTCCCTTACATCGTTTTAACATTCCATTTTCCAATCATGTCAGCACTGAAGAAATAATCGATTCAAAAGGGACATTACTCATCCTGGCACAAATTTTACAGGTGCACAGCAGCAGTCAGAAAAAGGAGATTGTCAGGCAGAGCAATCGAAAGAGATGATGCTGTAAGAGCTCAAAGAAATGCTGATCCGTGAGCTGAGCTGACCCACTAAGTGAAATCTATTCAGTTTAAGGGTTTTCATGACCTCACCTGAAAGAAAAATCTATTAGACCCAATGCTGTGGTGCCAGGTCAGCCCGAGACACTCCTCTTCAGGCACATTAAAAAGAATCAAATAAATTATTAAATGATATTTAATGACTGAGAATACATTTTCACATCTTGTAATATTTGCCTCATAGTGTGTATGGAGTTATGCCAATGAGTGAGTGCCATTAGATCATAATTATGAAGGAGGAGTACCATGGTTTTGAGAAGCTATTTTTAGTGCATTTTGCAAATAGCTGCTGTTTACACTTCTGAAATGTTTTTGGATGGATCTCTCTGGCAACCATCACAAACCTTGTGACTATAAAAACAAACTTCAAATCCCCAAAATGAAATATGGCATCGATACTGAACAACCATGTGTATGTTACCATTTAAAAACCTTTAAAAAAAACATCTTTCATCGTAAAAATATAGCTTAAATGCGACAAACCGTAATGTAAACAGGGACAGCGGAACAACATGATTAAAGCAATGTGCTAAATTCTTCATTTCATTTATTTTCTTGCCTTTATGGATTAATATTGACTTTCACACTATTTCATAAGCATGTGTGAGTGTATGTTTGTGTGTGTGTGTGTGTGTGTGTGTGTGTGTGTGTGTGTGTGTGTGTGTTGATTCATTTGCGATGTCACTGCGCCCCAAGCTACACTGACTTATGATGTAATTGATTATCTACAGATTGGATGTTTTATCTTCCGGGGAGCTTTGATGTCTAAACTGATGGTAATTCGTTGACGTAGAATAAAGCGGACAATTTCATCTGTCTGCCATGGGAAGATGAGAGCCGTCATTGCTGAGTGCCGTCTTTATACTGTGAAATTCTGCGGCGGAATGAGGGGGTGGCAGAAGGGGTACAGATGTAAGATTAAAGACACGTTGCGCTGGTAAGTGGTGATGTATTTGAGTTTCACTTCAAGCCTAATGAGCAGTGTTCTACGCGAGCATGCTAATGTTCAAACAGCCAAGGACACATAAACAGAGAGTGAAGCCAAGGAGGCCAGACAATAATCCCTCTTTGTTCAGTGACTAACACACAAACTGCAGCACAGCCGGGCTGTTTTCCCTCGTCCTCGGCTTCCTGCGTTGTTTCCACATGAGGGGACTGAGAGCCTCGCGGATTTTCTCCCCTTCGCACCTTTCCACAAAGCTGTTACCAGAGCAGCCGCATGGAGGAAGCTGAGGACAATATTGTCGAAGAATATTGATTTGCAATCAGACATAGGTGTGTCCAGTTGAACAGAGAGAAGCGAGGGGGGCTGTTTGAGTTTCAGTCTCTCTTTAGAGGTTATTATGCATATGACCTGACATTCCCTACTCTGTGTGCAATAACACAAAGTCATGATTAAAAATTTGAAGCGTGACTGAGTTTGGTTTACCGAATGGAGAACCTGAGTGGATATAAGGATTACGAGTATAATTGACGGTTCTGGTCTGGATCTGGTTGCATCTTGGCCTCTGCGGGTGATGCAAATCTACACACATTAGCTGTTATTTAGTGTTCACATACACACACAGATATAAAGCGCTATAAAGAAGCTAATCTTTTTTAAATGTATATTTATTTATTATTTAATTATTTATTGCCCTGTAAAGCACTGCAGAGCTTGTTGCGACAACATAAAAACACACGTAATTTTTTTGTGTTGTTCCTCTGTAACAAAATTCCCCCCAACAGTACTGCTTCTAATGCTCACTTACATTTAGCCAGCTACCAACAATCATGTGGTTTGTGTTGTTGCTAGCTAGCTTAGCTTATAGCTAACATGAAGTCTCTTGGATAAAGTTTTCCCCTAAAAGCCCCTTTAACACTCATTCACGTTAGCTGTTAGCTAGCTAGCAACAATAATGTGCATTTTTGTGTTATTATTTTGGCTAACTGAAAGTCCCCCTGTTACAAAATTAGCCTGAACAGCAACTCACTCACTAATTAACATGTTATGTTTGTTCCGAGGTGTCAGTGGGCATATTTTAAGATAGCTATTTTCATGGCTTCTAAACTCTATGCTAAGCTACCTACGTCTTATTGCACACAACCATAGAAGTGCATTCTTTAAACAGTTCAACAACTTCAACAAAACTAATATTTTAGTGCAACCCTAGTAAATACACCAACAACTTTCATAAGGAGAACTAAAAAAATGTCTGTGGGATTATAAATAGTAAGAGGCACATGCTTTAGGACAGACACTTTCCTGTTAAACTTTGTAACAGCATCACACCGCAAACAGAAACTCCATTTACCTCCACTGCATCAGGGTTATTTTCAGAGAGGGTTCCTCTCAAAACCTGGAAAAGTTAAACCAAAACTATCTGCACGGTCCGATCCCACTGGAGTCGAGTCAGAAATCGTTAGTTTCCTGTATTTCGGGGTGAACCACCTCTTAAACAAATAGAGCATTAACAGAGCTGATGTTTCACTTGCATAATCCAAAACATCCATTACACTATGAGTCACGTCTCCCGATCCAGATGTTGTCTCCTAAAACACATTTCCCTGTTTGCTCTCATGCTGTTTTACCCTCGCTCGCACACAAACTTATTCCCACAAGCATTTACGTCTTTTCTGGTCAGAGCAGACGTGTTCAGTGGGGGGGGGGGATATTTCCCCCCCACTGGCTGTATGGCATCGTCCTCAGACACATTGACAGGAGCTCAAAGCCGAGCGGCTGATGAACGACACGCTCCACAGGGCAAGCACTGCACGGCAAGGGCTCTGCATAGAAATGTTTATACAGTTAACTCCGTGAGATGCCTTGAAAAGTTACTTCAAAACTTGTTGTGGAGTGAATAACAGGGATTTGAGTATGAAATAACTCTGCCCCGCTGAGATTACCATCTCTTTACACAACCACATTGTGGTTTGTGAGGTTAATGGAGGCTTGTAGCCTTGGTAACGTGATTTCAACACGTCCGACATGAAGCCGTGTTGGTGCTTTTTCCGAAACCGAAGCACAGACTCGGGAGGAATGACACTGGAATGAATGGCCTGGTCCGTCTGGTGAAATGGCCGACATGTTTGTCCGCATGTACACTTGAGTCCATTTCGGATTGGCTGCCAATTGGAGCAGGGGCACGCTGTTTTAGGATCGTATTTCACTCTTCCCTCCTCTTGTCTCCTGACTAAACTGCCCCTACATCAATTCACATCATCAGGCTGCGGCTGTCTGCCCAGTGGTCTCGCCGAACCTCCGGGGACAAGTTTGCAACAACAGCTCTTGATGTCAGACCAAAAAAGGGGTAGTAAGAATGAGGATGAAGATGCCTAACCATGTTTCATTATCCCCCACTCAAAATGTGACTCGCAGGGAATTGACACAGACTTGCACTGATGTTTTTTTACGACCTTCTTCAGGTTTGTTGAGATAGACGCCACCATTGCTCACCGATATGCTGGAGGATAGGAAACTGGTACATGGGCCGGAAATGAAACCCACTTATTTCCACAATTTTTCACAGCGGTGCATGTTTCCAGTCTTAGTGGTGGACGATTCCTCTGTGACCAGGAGCCTGCAGGCTTGAAGATATTAGACTTGCTTCTCCTCCCTCCCTCTCACTCCCACTCATTTTTTCCATCCTGTAATACACCTTGAGACAGGGTGCCTATTCATGTACAACTTGCCGTATCAGGAGATGCATTCTTTATGGCGTACCACATTTTAAAGCCCATATAAACTCCCCACAGAGGGACACTATCCCCCTTGAACATGTGTCCCAGATAATTAAAAACATACAATACATTCAAAAAAATAAAGTGAATGAAAAAACAAACATTTAATCCCCGAATCATGGTTTTTCTCCCTAAACCACAACACTCTTGTGATTTTCATCCACATCTGACAATTGTATTTTTATCTCCTTATCCAGAGTTGAATAAACAGTAGTCTTCTGTCTGAAAGATGAATTGACAGTCTTGATAGCTGCTGTATATTCCACTGAGGAGTAATTACGGTAAGTAACTGAAGTGTTTGGATCGCTGCAGAACTGTATAAACAATCACTCTACATAAACATTTTGAAAGCACAAGGAAATAGATTCATCCACACGGAGCCAGGAGACAAATTCACCGCATAATGCCGCATTTCTTCAAGTCATTATGAGAACCAAACCACCAATTTTTCATTTGTTATGTACGGAGGTTTGACAACACGTTTCCCCTTCTCTCCTCACTCCGTCTTAAACGCACACAACACACACACACACACCGTTTGGCAGGAGACACAGTGCAGGCATAAGTGGAAAATGGCTTGACTACTCCTCTTTGGGTTGGGGCAGTGGGCTCGGGTGTGTGTGTGGGGGGGGGGGGGGGGGGGCCTCAAGATGTCTGACATGTTTCTGCAGGACCGCAGGCCACTGGCTGGCGCGGAGCAGAGGGCTTGCGGTGGGCTGTTTGTCTGCGTGAAGCTGGCATGGCCTCCCCGTTCCCCTGCATCTGTTCCCCATTAGCAGAGCCGAGAGTATAAAGCAGGGAGCTGACAGGGGCTGGGAACAGTCTCACTCTCGTCTGGATCATGGGGTTTACTATCTGGCTGTGCGTGCTCTGTCTGCAGGCGAGTCTGCTGTCACACGCTCTCGACTGCTCAGGGGCGACTCAGGGAGAGTCTTGTCTCGGCGGACAGACCGCAGACGAACAGGTAAGAGACCACACCTCTAATGGATGTGATAGTTAGGGAAGGACAAGGGTGTTCATTAAGTATCAGTCGTCGTCTGTCAAGTAACTCGAGGGGTAAGTGCAGCCTGCCTAAGTCTATTTAAATGCTGTTTACTTGACCCAAACTATATTATAACTAGCACTTAAATGAAATGTGTGCATAAAGAATCTTAATTTTTTAAGATGTTCTCGTTGTAAGGCTAAACAGCACCTTATGGGATGTAATCTAGCTGTGAAATGTGATTCGTCTCTCATTCTAGATTAGTTTGACCACACTGAAAGAACAATATAGTTGAGAATTTTCTTCCGTCTCTTTTATAACTACAATCTACATCTCCTCTGTCTCACAAATATCTTCTTATTTTAATCCAAGAGTTCAATGTAGATTTAATCAAAGACATCCTGTGGGACTCTAAGCTAAAAACAACTTTTAAAATCTGTCAATGTTTCTTTCAGTTTAAGTTTAACTTTCAGTTCACATATAGATTTGTTCCGTTTTTTGCTCAGACAGAGTGCGGTCAGTGTTTATACACTAGCTCGGGTCAGAGGAAGCCAGTACCGCCACTGGAATTCAGTCTGACTTCTGTTGTGACGATAATAGTGGTCAAGTGTGCGCCAGGATGGCAGCAGACGTGTCCGGTCTAACCCTGACCTGGGGAGACATACTGTATAATTTATTTTTAACAGAAACAAAGTCTTATTGTAATGGTTTTTACAGACATAATGCTTCAGCACCAAAAATACACCCTTCCGTGGAACAAAATCCTTCAACTGCCCTTTTTTGGCTTTTCATGTGGCTACCAGCTGTTATCCTTTAAACTTGTGGTTAGCGTCCTTCTGCGGACAGCGGACAGTCCTCATGTTCTGTCCAAAGTAATCACCCTCAGCCGGACAACGGATTCAACAGCTGCAGTGTGGGAGAGAGGAGGATTTTCACCCACAAACTAAAAGAGCTGGAGTTGGGACTTCTGTTCCATCTGAGGGAGTTTGTGCCACACATGCCTTTAGCTGTGCTTTACTGTGGCAGTTATTTCTAATCTAATTACAGCGCGCGCAATTATGAGTTTCGAATGTGGTGGTAACTAACTAATACCAGGAGGCAGCATCTCGAAGAGGCTGGATTCTCTTGGGTTTGCCCGTTCCGCCAAGGTCACTTGTGTTTGTAATAGCACGGAACACATTAAATTAGAACAATTTATGGGGGTTGTCTTCAACCAAAACGAAAACCAAATGGACTGTGGTTGGTGTTGATTGATATCCCGACCACGCCCGCACGCATACAGACCATACATCTTGATTTTTACGAGGTTGACAAGTCCCAGGGGATCGCACCTCTGGAACCCTCCCTCGGAAAACATGCAGTGCTTGGTGACCGGGGTCTTTGGCTATTTGTGTGTGTGTGTGTATGTGACATTTTGTTAAGCATGTCAATATGTCTTGTTTGTCGGTGGAATTTTTTTCCAACATAAATCTGAAAGAAGGAGGCTGTTTGATTTTGTTCTTTTCTCATAACCCAGGGAGAAAAGTACAAATATACAAGCTACAGACTCTTTGACCCTCTTCTCTTTCTCTTCCTCTTCTCAGTATGGCGATGAGAAGCAGCAGAGGGCAGTACCCTCATCTGAAGGACTGGTAGGTTACCACCACTCCATTTAATCCATCACAAGGTTATTGCTCCAGTCTTAATCCTTAAACTCCTCTGCGAGAAGGAAACACTGGTGTTGGAAATTAAGTAACCTAGGATATTAAAGCCAGGGTTGGTAATCCTGGAAAAGTTAACGAGAGCAGACCACACTTTGGAGCAGGCGACCAGTACATCCCATCCCCTCCCATCAGCCCTCTGGACAAAGTTAGACCCCCCAACCCATAAAAGCACATTGCGCGACAACAGCTTGAAGAGTTGCTTGATTACTTCTGGCTACCAATTCACTTAATCAATTCACTCTGATTACTTTATTTATTGATGACTATCTGGACATGAAGAGAGTTTCCATAAACTAGTAATAGTAAAAGGTGCTTAAGAAACAATTAACCAACCCTTCCTTTAAGTGGTGTGGGTAGAGGGAAAAAATTTAAATAATTACGTGACTATGTAACCACTGGTGATATGAGGAGATTGTGAAAAAGCTGGAAGTAACACAAGTCAATCCATTGTACACACTAGCAATGTATGAGGCCCGGCAGCAACATCACTTTCATATTGAGCTCCTAACACATTCAATCCCTCGACACTGAAAACTACAACAATCACTGTAAGAACATCACAAATGATTCAGAGGCAAATATGTTGTGGCTAATGTTGTTTACAGCAGAATGGAAAAAGAACATGAGGAGGAAGTTATTATACTGGAAAATGATTTTTCAGAGTTTTGTTTCCACACTTTTATAACTTGGGGGGGGGGGGGTTTTACATCACTGATCGAATCGAGGGCCTGTATTGTTATAAATGTGCTGCAACGTCCTAATTTGCGAACTGAAAGCTGTTGTTTCTCAAAGTGACAGTCCATTTATGAGGGAAACGAGCGGATCAATAGCAGCGCTCCGTTTATGTGGGGATCAATGAGAAATGCAGGTTGTGGAGGGGCTACACTTGCTATTCTAATTGTTTCAGTTTCCTCCTCTAAATGCCGGATTTTACCAATAAAATGTGGGAGAATGAACGTGAGGAGGACGGGACGGAGGAAACCAAAAATGACGCGTTTGCTCGGTTCATCCACCACAGACTGCATCGCACGGAGCAGACGTGCAGTTGACGACTTGTTGTTTCCCTCTGTGGTTGTGGATGTGGTTGTGACTGTGTTGTCCCTGCAGGTTCTGTTCAGACGTAAGAGGCAGTTGGAACGCAGGGGTCCCACCCACCTGAGTCACTCCAGCCGGCCCGGGGCCATCTCTGTCAAAGGCTTCCCGAACACTCTCATCCAGGTAAACCACTGGTGTTAGTCACACAGGAGTCAGAGTGAGCGAAAGCCCAATGCTTAAAGCAGTGGCTGCTGTTCACCAAGATCCAGAGAAGTTTAAATCGTAGATTTAATTATGAAATCAGAGAATAATATTTATTATAAACATGCCACACTACAGAGGCTCTGGGGGATACTGGTTTACAGCTGTCGGAAGAGGTGTGTGTGTGATTTCCTAATTAAATTGTGTGTATTAAAATGTGCCTTTAGTTTCTATTAATCCCTATATCATGGTTTCTTAGGCTGACAGGTCCAGACGACACTTGGTTCAAGCTTCAAATAAGAAAAAGAAGCGTATATCCCGTGTCGGCTCTTTGTCGCTCCTCAGCAATGACAAGAAATCAAACCCCTTACAGGTAAAGTCTCCATGGCAACCCGTCGAGCTGGATGTGTTGGAGTTAAAAGGCATCTCAGTCGGTTTTATTGGATCCATTTGATGTACTCACCAGTGTAATCTGTTTAAATTAATGTTTGAAAATAGGCAATGTAGTTTTTGTCTTACAATGGAAGTCAAATGTGTCATAATACTGAAATACGTGGATATCCACAATTTAGTAACAATGTCCTACACATTGCTGTGGGTGGCGCTTTCCCTTCCAGGTGATCAGAGCGAGGAGACAGGTGATGCCCGACCCACCTAAGAAGGGCAAGACGGAACGTTCTGGGGCTTTCTCTGTCCTGGTGCGTCATTTTATAATATTTATTCTTCTATATGCAAATATACCACACGCTCGATGCATTATTTATATTTACTTGTTGTGTTGTGTGTTCTCCAGGGAGACCCACAGACCGAAGAGAAGACCCGAGTCAAGAGAAGCATATAGGAGACGAGTGCTGGGAAATAAAAATGCTCCTGACAAAGACTGTGTCCACGTTTTAGCAGAAAACAATTAAACATAGCTGAAGATTTGTGTGAATGTGGAATAACAGCTTTTATGTGTATTTAGATGTGTGTGTCCAGAATTACTATTTCTGTAGTTTACAATCATCAGCCAGGTACTTTTTTATATGCTATTTTAAGTTTCTAATATATTCCTGCATGTTATCACGAAAAGATCCAATATCAATATTCTCGTCCGGCACTTTGTTGTAACCTATTTAATCACAGATTCCTTAGAGATCGGGGGGGCTATATTTTTGCAGAAACATTTCTTGTGTTGTTGTATCAGTTTTCAGAAAAGAAACGTTTAGTAAAAACACATGCTGTAAAAGTCTTTATGCACTTCTTTATGCTCCTTCTGGAGTCGTCTCTATAAAACGGGAGAACCGTTTTTACGCCCTGAGCTTCATTAAGAAATCAAATTGTATAACAGCTCAGTCTTTCCCTCGCTCATTTCCCAGAATAAGAGGTTACATTTCCCACACGAGGGTCTGCAAAACTACCCATGACTAATTCATAAAAATGAAGTATGAAGAGATTGAAACACCACTAAGTCCCTAATTACAGATGGCAAGTGCTACATGTACGGTGCCTGGTTGGCGAAGATGGCAGCAGAATAAACCACTTTTCTACAAGAGGGCCACTAATTCATTTACATTACAGCAGACAGGAGCAAATAGCCTCTGCGTGTGTGTGCGTGTGTGTGTGAGAGAGAAAAAAGCATCTAATTGTAGCCCAGAGCATCTGTTTCAGGAGTCAAACTTTGTCTATTTTAACATCCTGTGTCACTTTAATACATTTGGCCAGGAAATGAAAAGCAGTAGGGTTTGAGTATTTCTGCAGGAAGCTTAACATCAGCATATGCACAAAATAAGATATTTGTGGGCTGCTCCTCATCTGGGTCTCTACCTATTTATTTACAACAAGATCGGATTCAACAAATTACCTGGGTAGAATGCAGCTCTTTGCTGTGAGGATGACCTCAAATTGTGTTCAGGCCCACCCAAAGTGAAGCCACCACAAAATCCCAACTCTGAGGCAATGTGACGAGGAAAATGAGCATGTGTAAAAGAGGAAAGGAGATCTAAGTGAATGGAATGACTCATCCTCGTGCTCGTGTAGCGATCAAAGCCCCCCGCTCGTGACGTAGGTACGCACAGCGCACCGTGTCATTTTTATGGTTTTATAAACCCAAACATCAGGAGAACGTTATTTATAAACATGCCATTTTCCCTGAACCCCATCACCGCTGCTGAATATGCCTCGGCAGCTCGCTCTAGGGGGGAATATCAGGAAATGTGAGGTCCTGAGCTGCTCGCCCATCTTCAGATAACCCTGATTAGCAGGTTATGAGCCGTCTCTGTGTCATCCGGTTGACAAACCCCAACAGGATGCCATTCGGATTTCTCCGAAAGAGGGACACACATCAAGACCAAGATCCTGTTGCTCCTATTTAGAAACAACAAGAAGGAGACAGCCCCAGCGTACTCCCCTGTCATCATCTCTCTCCCTTACACACACACACAACTCTGACAGCTGCCAGCAGGCTATCACTGACTGTACCCTAGGGCTGATGTATCCTGGGAAATTCCTGCTTAATGACCTGATGGAATAAGTGTATCCCAGTGTGTATCAGCTGTAGACCATGCACATGCAAACAAACACACACACACACACACGCACACACACACACACACACACATACACACACAAGGACGTACACACGCAAAGACACATCCCCCAAATGCAATATAACCACACACATACATTATAAATAGAAATCAGCCATAAGAGCCATTTATTCCAGTGACGTAAATGATGAATCAAGATTGAGTCTGCGTGTGTGTGTGTCACCATATGTGTGGTCAACACAAAGGGAATCCTTATAGCTGCGATTCAGCCATTGCGGTTGTGTAATGGTGTGCGGTATTGTTTCCGCTCTGAGCTCGGTTCGTTCATCCTCAGGAGAACAAAGCCGGTGATAAAATAACCTGGAAGCCTTCAATCTATAGGACTGTGGTAGGAAAAAGATGCAAGCCTAGTGATGTGTCAGACGTTCCCATAAAAAGCTCAGTCAGGTTAGTGCGTAGTTAGTGGCTTATCGTCAACATCCTTTTCAAGCAGACGACAAACCACCACATAAGTATTAGTTTCTTGTTGCGAGGAGCATCATTCCCCAAACAACATGCGATGTGGGAAAAGACAGTCACAAACAAGCTCTGCATTAGGAGTGGATAGAGGTTTGTTATTGAGGACACTATGTTCTAATCCGAGATAGGAACCTAACTTCATGTTTTTGTTTTAAAATATTAAGGATAAGTCGTGTTTATGCAGCTCAGGTCTTAGATTTCTGTGTTTTTAGCCATTATCTGTTTTGACAATTATCTGTATTGATAAATTTGATTCGTTAAGATAACAGCATGTACAAGAACATTGTATAAACTGTAAGAAGAGGCAAAGCGCTTTTCCCCTTGTTACCAGTCTTTGTAAGATAAGTTCTATGACACTGACATATTCCGTTAATCACGATGAAATACATTACAGCATCTATCCAGATAAAATGAGTTTGATTATCAGGCCCAAACAGTTTTTTACTGTGTGATATTCAGAGACTGCATATAAAGATGGATGATGCGTCTGCACTTCCTCCCACTATCCACAAATGAAACCAAAATATCCTGAAGAATGAACAGGATCACATGTTTTTATAGCATCAAATAACCAATCAAAACACTTTGGAAATAGTACAGTTAGATACTTCAATATGATAATAACTATATAAAATGACAAATAACTGAATTGACATGTATTTTGACTTGATAAATTTGGTCCAGGTCCCATCACCTAATATTAAGGAGGCGGCGTTTCTGATCTATACTGCAGCCAGCCACCAGGGGGTTATCAAGATGCGTTAGGCCTCACTTTCTGGAAGCTGTCATATCATCCATCTTTATACACAGTATATGATGACACTAAACAAAGTGTTATATGAATGGAAGAATAATGATTTCTTTGTGATCACAATAAATGCAAGGTATTCCCTGCTCTAGTCCTGAAATGTCTCTCCTCATCCCTTCTCTGTTTCCACTGACCTCAGCCCTTGACCATGTCTTTGGCTCCTTCTCTTCATCTCCTGCCACTTCCCATCAGTTCAGATACTGTCTTCCTTCACCTCCTGTCACTTCTGTCTGGCCTGACATCACCTCGTCCAAACAGTCTTCCTATGTCTGCCTGTCAAAACTTCTTCTAAGTGCTGTCACATCCCTCCGGCCCTTATGAAGAAAAGGCAGAGAGGGACAGAAAGAGAGAAATGCTTTGTGCATGTATGCGAGCAGCAATTAGCTTTTCTAGGCCCTGTCCGCTTCTTTTTATGAACAAAGCCTTTGTCTGCACATCCAGGGGCAGTCTGCCACCTGTAACCCCCTCATTTTGTCACTAAAAACAAACGTCAACCAATTGTTTCACAGTCTCTGATGACATCCAGGACACACTCTGTGTTTATGCCACATTCGTACAGTGTATGCTTTAGCTTGTGGGCTAATCATTAGCTGCTAATGTATTACAGATGTTACACATGTTGCTAATTTTTTACACTGGAATACAAAAGCCTCATCACCATAAAATAAAAGGAATTGAGAAACAGCTTAACGTAGTTTATCTTGGCTTAAAATATGGAAACAGGTGGAAACTATGCTCCGTCTCATTTGGATACTCCTATTCGTGTGCTGTGCAGGAAGAGTTCAATATGTACCTACTTGTGCAACTACATGAATTTCATTTGGGTTGTGTTGTCTGAAAACACCGCTGTTGTGCATTTAATGGAAAAGACAATTGCCACTGTTAGTTCACAGACTGCAAAATAAACACAGTGAACATATAATGGCGTCTTTCCAGCAACATTTGCGGTGCTCACTATGACAACCATTGCCAACAGTTGCAGCTCCTCTGGTAAATATGTTGGTTCTGGAGTCTTTACGAGTGGATAGGTATTCAGTGCCTTTCATGATGCAATAGTTATCAGTGTGAAAGAAGTCGTGCCCCAGAAGTAAAAAGTGTAGGTGCAGAGGAACGTCAAATGAGATGTATTTTACGGATTAAACAAATGAAACACAAGATAGTGTTGTTTCAGAGATGCCTGTATTGGGTTGATATACAGCGCTGACAATAATTGGAGAATAACTATTTATCTTATCATAATAACTGACTTCGAAATTAACTACCAAGTGTTTTTTGAGTTCACACAATGTGAAATTTTGCTGTTGGCTGCTACGGCCCTGGCAGCCCTGTAGCATCAGGGGCCTCCACCTCCCTTGCCATTAGCAATTCACAGTTAATTTAAACCTCTCTGATTTAGCCACAGCAATTTTTTTTAATGACTCAAAGAGCTGATGAGCAAAGCGGAGAGAAGAAGGCAAGATTGAATCAGTTCCGTCTGCAATTCATCTACGTGGCTCTCCCCGGAGAAGACGGATGCCTGCTGAGTAACTGCCATGGGCCAATCTCTGCCCCGCTCACAACATTAGAGTGGAAAATACTGCTGAGTTTGACCCGCTGCCCACTGTAGGTGCACAGAAAGCTGATTTATTAAGAAGGGAATACTTGCAGACAGGTTGAATCAATTTTACAGATATAGATTAGCAGGACAGAGGGGGTGAGCATTTAAAAAATATACCTTATCTCAAAGAAAAAGTCAAAGAAATTCCTCGCAACTTCGCTTAAGCAATTTCCATTCAATCAGAATTAAAGGCTTGGTGTAATTAAGTCGCATAAAAAGGGACAAAGGATTAAGAGAGAGAGAGAGATGGAGGGAAAAACGGTGAAATGGTGCAAGGCTGGTTTGGGTCAGCCTGAGTCAAAGGAGTCCTCCCACTCCTTCTCCTTTCTCTTTGGTATGATAAAAACGTTGTTGCAAGCTGTGAAGTGGACAGGCTTGTCAGTGGAAAGACGAGCTGCAGAGGCAGCACGGGAATCAGGCAGGCAAGAGAGGAATTCCAATCAGCCTGGGGCAAGATGGAGCTCCAAAGTTGAGAACTTCTTATAGAGGCCGTGACAAGCATGCGTCCTTGGACATGAGGCATCGGGAGGGAGGAAGGGAGGGAGGAGCAGGCTGGAGCAGGATAATACAGGATCGGGTGGTGCCAGACGCTGGCTGGAAATTACACGCCACCTTCCAGCCACCACCTCATTGACTCGGTAACCATTCATGAAAGTTACAAAGTCTCTAAACTGGTGTAAATGGTGTCTGCAGATGAAAACAAGGGGAGAAAGGAACAGCACATTCCTCTGTTACATTCCTCCGCGGCGGAAGAGTCACGGCATCTCTCGGCCAGGAAATGTTGTGAATTGGGAAAAAAGAGTAGTATAGCACATCAGAGAAAAAAGACTGGAAATATTTTCAGGCGTTTGCCTTTCACACATGAAGAAGCTTGTGCAGGTCAGACATCATCACAACAACAGGAAAATGTCCATAGCATTCTGGAGGCGGGACATGACATATTAATCCCTCAGTGGAAATCACAGTTTGTTTTGTTGACAGCACATTGACGCTGGTATTAGTCCTTTTTCGTCAAAAGCTCTCAAATTTCATTGTTTTCCAAGTGGACACCTTCATCAGCATCTACGTGTACGACACGTGCCAGGAACACCATCAAAATGCCCACTCGCTCAATGTGAATCCTCATTGGCATTTTCCTGCTGCGCTCTCACATGGACATGGATTCACTCAGACATTCTACCAGGGTGCTGGCAGGACAAGTTCCAGGAAATATCCTGAGCAAGTGATTTGGTCATTTGTGTTCTCAGTCTACAAACCACTTCAAGGCCTGGTGATGAAGAATAAGAAAATAAGTACTTTTAACTTGTGGTCAAAAGAGACAACTGCTTCAAGTCTCCCAGCAAGATCTCGCGTGTAGACTTCATTTTAAACAGCACAGAATTACTTCTGATTACCGGGAATGACTTTGTCTTGCAGGATAGAGCAAACTGCTTACAGAAATCCTTTATGCTTTTTCATTTCTACTTCATCTCTCCGCCTCCATATCAGTAATCCTCATCTCTCTGTTATTTGTTATTTCTAAAAGGGCTTTGCACAGTCAGTGCATAAAAATAAAAAATCCTGTCAGCGTCATAGATGTATGATGAAGAATAAAGTGTTCTGTGGGACAGATGTGAAAGCAAAAACAACTTTTTTGTGGCTATGGTGCCCGCAGCTTGTAAACTCCCTCAAAGTTCAACTCCAAGTGCATGAGGTCTCATGGGTGTCAGCCCGGGCAGAAGCGTTATTAATATTTCATTTTGAGGCTAAATCTCTCTTTGAACATTATAGAGGGAGGCGAGGTTGGTCAGCCCTGGAATTTGGCCTCACGTTGAATTTTGAAGTCATAAATGGATGTTTCAAGACTGCAGAGCGGGTGGCACTTTAAAGGACCCGGGAGGACAATAAATCATTTGGTCACACGTCCGTGCCCGAGTGTCTCGGGATCAAAGCGCTCTCTCAGCATCTTTGTACCACTCAGCTCCTCAAGTGAGAAGTGCAAGGAGAGATAGAGAGAGAACTTCCGTGTGGGAATGTTTATCGATGTGCTGTATAATCCAGTTGTGATGCCTCTGAGGGATCTGAGAAAAGGCTCTGACAGTTCCGCCTCACTTAAATTGCAACAATTCACCCTGGTAGAGTGAAAATACAAGAACCAGAGAAACAAAATATCTGTGCTAATATGTAGGAAAGCATTGTGGCATTCCTTGTCACTGTGCCAACATCTAGACTTCTTGTTTCCAACCATCTATATGGGAATATTACAAAATGTGCACAATAATATCTGAGTTTGCATGAGGCTCCTGTGATTTCAGTGCACGTAGCTCAAGTTAATAATGTTGCTGTCAATATATTTATTCCATTAGTGATCTGCTGTCAATCTGGTTGTCAGTGAAAAATAAATACACTCATGGTTTATCAATATGCGTATCTCATATCATCCCTCGTGTATTAACTGTTACTGATTATTTGTGGTAGACAAATCCAGAGCTGGCTAGAGACAGCCCTCTTGTGGTCATATTATATACTGCGACAAAAATGAGCCTCAACAGAGAAACAGATTGATTATGTCGATTTTAAAAGACTTTAAAAAGATCATCTGGATGTCAGGTCACATAACTCTCACTTATCTGAATATTGTCATGTTTACAAAGCCTGATGGTAATGCTAGACTGAGCAATTTCAGATTAAGCTTTTTAAAATATATGTAAATTAAGCTTCCTTTCCCACAAACTGTACACTTAACTGAGGGAATCTACCCAGTATGGAAGGAGGTGGTAGATTTCTCAATGTCTTTCTGTCTCCTTGGATCAGGTAGATTGTGACTGGCATGACATCATCATACAAAATAACCAAATAAAACAATTGGACATCTTTTTATTATCTTTAACATAAATTTATCAGAAAGGGCTGTTTTTTACATGTACTACAAGGGGTTTGGCGTATTTGTTAGTATCCGAATGAAGGTTGAGCACTATGTAAAATGTACACACCATTTCATTATCGCTGTCAAGGAGGTTATCATTTCTCCTGTACGTTTGTTGGTTTATTGTTTATTTGCAAGATTACACAAAAGTGTCTGGAGGGATTACCAGTAAGCTTGGATGAATAATGCAGTGTGGGTCAGGAGAAGAATCCATTCAATTCTGGTGCAGATCCAGATATATTAATTTTGTTTCCACTTTCAAGTGGGTGCAATTTGGCGGAGATTGATGAATTGAAAGAGACTATTGGCACTTGGCGGAAGTATGCGCTCTACTGAGTGCCCTCCTGGTAACATCATTTAGATGATTGGGGCATAAATTCTTTCTTTACTCACCTGAACTGGCCCAGGCAGATGGTCGCACACATCGAGTCTGGTTCCACTTGAGGTTTCTTCCTGGTGAAAAATTTGTATTTTTCTCTCGACAGTTGCTAAGCGCTGCTCATTATAGGATCTGTTGGGTTTCACTATAGTTTTGCACCTTACTCTGTAAAGTGGCTTGAGATAATGTATTTTATGATTTAGCACTAGAGTGTGGAGCACAATATTTCGTATTGTAGTAACAGTACATAAATAAAGTCGCAGGTTACTAAATACAATTACTTAATTAATAACACTAAGAAAGTGTTAGTACTTAAAGGTTCAGTGTGTAGAACGTAACTTGAATGTGGTCAAGTTGCATGTTGCGGCTGATAACTCTCATCTGACCCTCCCCTTCCAAACATGAAATAGAACCTGTGTTCACCTTCAGTTGTCATAAAAACTCAAAAGGTGTATAGTTTGTCTAGTCTGGGCTACTGTAAAAAAACATGGCCGACCCACTCCGGATGTGATTTTAATGTATTTAAATAGAAATGGTCAGATTCATACAATTAGGATGAAACACAATCGTGAAAACATCACTAGGATTTTTTTATATTTCAATTATTGCCAACATATCCCTTACACCTACATCTTACACACTGGACCTGTAAGGGACCAGCATACATGGACACAGTCGAGAGATCTAACATGTATTTATTATTTATTAGAACATAGATGTGTTCAGTGGTTGGGCCTTAGTGGGACTTCTACAGGGGGTGGAGATGTGGTCACTGGGTGTTTTGTCACTTTGACCCCATGTGCTGAGCTGACTTCACCTTGTCCCTCTGAAAAGTCTTTAAAACCGCCTGGTATTTCTCGTTCATCTTCTGCAACGCAGGCTCGTAACTTTCACACTGAACCTTGAGCATCCTCATGTCAGCCACCAGCCGGGTTTTCTCCTGCATAAGACGCGTGAGCTGCAGCCGCTGGAGGTCCCTGGCTCGCTGGGCCGTCACCAGCGCCTGAGCCAACGCGGTGGCCTCTCCCCTGTACTCGTCCCTCTCCCGCCGGGCGTGTTTCAGCTCCGTGTCCAGCCGCTGGTTGTCGGTGTAGACGTCGGGCACCGCGGCGACCCGCCCGACGTCCACCAGCCCCTTCATCTCCATCTCGTTCCACTCGTTCTGGAAACACTCGAGGGTTTGGGTCATACCTGCGTGAAGGAGGAAGTTGCGTAAAAAGTCATCCACGCCTTCCGGTCGGCGTGTGTTGCCGGAAGCGACGGGCCGAGCTTTGGCTTCTGCTTTGATTTGAATGGCTTTCAACGTCGCTTCTAAATCTTCTTCCCCCTCTGCCAGACTCCAGTTATCTTCCAGAGAAACTAATTCATACTGAAAGTCCTCCTCGGTGTCGAAGGGAGCTGCCCCGCCATCTTTCAAAGGGTTTTTCTTGGCTGCGCTCATCGTTTCAGTGGGCAAGCTCCAATCTTGGCAGGTGGAGCTCGTATAGGGACTTCCGGTGTCACCAGAAACTCCCACTGATGTGGACTGACAGCTGCCTTTGTAGCCACAATGTATAAAGGCAGTTTAGCCACATTGTTTGGGGGCAGCTATCACAGGTGGTAGCAGCTGCGGCAGGTGCCCTAATGCCGCCTGGAAGCAGAGTGATTTCAAGTTCCAGTTCAATGGCACACAACATATATACATAGACATACAAATATGACAAATATCAGTAATAAACGAGCATGTTTTACAATGCAAGGGGATAAATAAAGATCAATTATTCTTGGTGCTCAGAACAGAAACACGCTGATAAACTTTCATAAACTACGTAAACCTCATTGAAAAAGTCACAAACAGCGGTAGTTGCCCTCAAACAGGGGGGGGGGGGGGCAGCAGTGGCGACTGTAACAACTGCCTTCACATATCATTGGCAGTTTCTATTGCAACCGGAAGTGCCCTCGCGAGCGCGCTGTCTCTCCATCCTTTCACGTGTTGACCACAACTAGAGAGTTTGGTGTTTCCATGGTGACGGTCCACGCGAGATCTCGCCACTTCTCGTTCCCTCTCGTTCGTCCTCCAACTGTCATGGCGGACTACCGAGAGGCGCCCTTGGCCACTCGGCCCAAAACATTGGACCCCAACGAGTATTTCAACGTTTCCCCGGAGCAGAGACGATCCGAACAGCAGCGCGCGGTGCTGCGAGCCAACCTGAAGAGGCAGTACCAGACACAGCTCAACAGCCCGCACCGGAAGGAGCTCATCGTGAGTAGCTAGCGGTGTTACCCTTGAGAAGAACACAGGCTAATGGCTCCGATGCTAACGGTAGCATGTCATGGGGAACAGTCGCTCAGACCCAAAATGCACACGCTACAGTGGATGTGTTTATTTCACTGCTTGTGTTTAATTCATGTGCGAAGGTTTGCGCAAACAATGAGACCCGCAACCATCTTATTTAGTCTAAAACTGCGGACTGACGCTAGCTAACACTGATCAGACAAGCCCACTGTGACAATCATCAATAAAGACCTCAGGTCAACTTCTGAAAATAAGTAATATGATGTATAATGTTATTTGCAGTTTAACGGTATTATACAGTATATTAAAAATGCCATTGATCTGTCCTCATCTGCCAATGCTACACTACGTAGAACAAAGTACTTACCCTACAATATTCGTAAAGTACTACAGCACAACTAATACACGCTGGAAGAGTTAATGCTCCTTCAAGTACATTGCAGTATTTAAATGTAGGGAAACATCACCGTCACCATTTCAATGGCCACTGTTGATATTTGTTAAATTCTCATCTCCAGACCCTGCAGGTTAATTTACCCTTTTCCACCTCCCTGGCTGTTTCCACCAGTACAGTGCAAGTAAATCAGCTGTTTGCAGTCTTAAATTACATTCCCATTGTGTAACTGCTTATCGAGCAGTAACACAATTCCACTTTGCATGAAATATTGATTTCTATACACAGCGTAATTCTGCCTCTGTATGCTCTGAGTATACTGTTGCATGTCTGTAGAATAAGGTGGAGATTTTGAGTTCTTTCAGTAATTTTTCCGTAGTCAGCTCAGAGAAATGTGTCAAATTCTTATATTTTATTGTGTTGTAGTAATATTTCTGCAACTGTTTGATCTTTCTCCATTGCTAAGAATACGTTTATGCAGGTAAATCAATTCAATTTAAACTTCATTGCATTCCTTTGTCTCCACAGGAAGACCCCGCGCTGACACGCTGGGTGTATGCACGCGCCAACCCCTACCTACACTTCAGACCCACGTACAAGACGTCTCTTCTGGGTGCCATGTTCGGAGTTGTGCCTCTCTTTGTCCTCTACTACGTCTTCAAGAGCGACCGGGTATGAGACAAGATGCAGTGGTCTATCTTTGCTTGATTATCTGAGTTCATGTTTTTTGCCACATTTTCTCACAAACAAACATTCATTAGATCTGGGGATATAATTAGAATACTGATAGTTAAGAGAAAGGTCTTTTGAAAGTTTGGGTCCGGCTGGCTGTTTTTAGGCTGTGTAAAGAACAGAACAGAGCCAAATTTAGATGTAGACAAAAAACTAGAAAAAATTATAATCATGTATTGTGGCGAAGGTCCTTTTTTCTCAGGGGGGACCATTGTGCTGCAGGCATCTTGGTTTGCAATCACTACTGCTTTCTTCATTTCATTGCATCTATCTGCTGTTAAATCAATGTTACTGGTGGCGAACTGGGTCATCAAGAATCTTACTTGATCTAATGCTGCGAATAACAGAATTGGTGTATGTTACAGCTCTAAAAATCTGTCTTATGAGGGAAACTCAAACAATGATATCACCATTTAGAAGAATATTTATTTCTAAGAGAATACCTAAAGTCTGACACTTTGTCATGAATGGCATCATAGACATGTGAAAAGCTTTTTTAGTTATGGATTGGGTACTCATTATTTGCTTTTAGGTGCACAGTTGATCTGCTTTTCTTTTTTTGTCACCGCTCCATGCGCAATAGAAATTAGTTTTTCATTTGAAATGGTGCCTGCTTTTGTTTTCCTCCCCATTGTCATGGAGATTCACCCTCGCAATTCTCTCCAATAGAATCTCCAGCCAGAAAGTGGTGCAATTGTCCCACTGCTGAGCGATCATGTTCATCTTCCCCTCTCCGCCGGGAAGAAGGGAAAAAAACTGCTTGAAAGTCATACGACTCTTGCTTATAAATGTGTGTTTGAGAAAATGTCAGGAAGGTGAAGAGGTTGAGGGTGATATAACTTTGTCACTATGGAAACTGTACTAACCCATCATCTGTTTGTGGTCTGGTTTACAGGACAGGAAGGAGGGGATGATTAAGGCTGGGACCCTGGAGCGCAAGTTCAGTTTGTCATCGTGAGCTTCGATGTATAAAGACCTGTATGTTCTAGTGAGGATTTCAATGCTTGTAATTATTATTAACTAAATAAAACTATATTGTCAAAAACAAACATGGTGCCTTTATTGCTGAGGGGAAGAGTCTGCTGCCTGCATTCATCAGGTTCCTTTTTACGGTTTTGGTAAAGGTTCTATGATTAAGGGTTTTCTTCCAGTTGTCTTATATAACTAAAACTGTTTTTCAGTTTGTGTTCAGTAGCCTCCTGATTATTCTACCTTCTCCCATCTATATAATGTCTAACAATCAATATCAAGTGGAGCTACCTGCAATACTCACATGCCCAGGTTATTGTATAAGGGTGATGCCACTAGCCTAAATTGAATGTGACAGATGTTGCCTTTGTTGCATTAATATACTTTGAATCTGATATTTAAAATGTAGTCTAAACAATGAAGGTTGTATTTAAGAATACATAAAATTAAACAATCCGTTTTAAAGAAACACTTTAACACTTATCAGTAAACGGACTGTATTTAAATAGCTTTTCTCCAGTCTTATTGACGGGCTTTACAGTACAAAACACTACTGAAATTGTAAGGAATATTATAATTATTCAGGCAAATGAATTGGCTTCTTGAGAGCTTTAACATTCTCAAATTCTTACCAAGATTTGCTGTTATTATTTTTTTAGTCATAATTTAATTTAAGCGGACTGCGCAGGATAAATTTAATTTAATTTTCATTTAATTAACATAGTGTTAGATATTCTACAATTAATATGTGGTAGAAGTACCGCCAATTTTAGGGGTTCAGTATCTTACAAAGGACACTTCGGCATGGCGATAGGGAAGAGTGGGGATTGAACCGCCAACTTTCTTGTTAAAGAAAGACCACTCTACCGCCTAGGCCATGGAGGTTGTGGGTAAATGTTATGAATATTGTGATTGAATGTTAAAAATGATAGATATGTGTTGACGTTTTTAAAAGGCACTGGTGATAATTATTATAAAACCGCTTCTCAGTTAATCATATTTTGATAATACTTGAGCCTTGAGCCAGAGAGTGAAATGCTCCTTCCTTATACCCACATGAAAGTGAGATTAAGAGCTGGTTATTATTATACTTGAAGTCATTGGTTTTTATAATTACAAAATGTCTTTAAGTTGTACAGGAGTCATGAGTTGAATTGTAGTTTTTTAAAGATTTTAACATTTGTATTCGTAGGATATCAGTTCACATCAATAATTATCATGATACATGTCACAATATTATTTCTTTGGAGTTTAAAGGCTAATAAGCAGAACAATTATCTGAGGCAGACCGATTATGTGCTATGTTATATTGTTTTGCATGAATTTATCTTTTTATTTTTAAAACGAATAATGTATTATGTCACAGCCTCTCTGATTTAAAATTCAATTTTCCCTTTACAAAGGTTTTCATGATTTCTTTAAGCTCCAAACTGTTCAGGTAAAGGAGAAACACGAAACACATTAATGTTCAGGATGGCTGACGCAGGCAGAAACAATTTAAACACTCTGTTTTTTCATCCAACATAAACAACAATTCGCACAAGTTTCCTTTTATATTGTGCAAACCCAATCATTGTGGTTTGTATAAAATAAATGTCCAAATTGCATGGCATGGTTCTTCATTCCTCATGTTTTTTCAATCAATACATCTGATCAAATAACACAAAGAAAGCCAAGGATTGCAGGTAGTTACATTCAATTTTGACTTTAACAGCTGTATTTGGTTACATTTGCCCTTGTTTACTTCTTGCTGGGCTTCCAGTTGGGGTCAAAGTGGCTGCGGAGATGTTCCCAGCATTGGTAGTAGCTCTTGTCGAGCCTCTGGCACGTCTGTAGACCCCACTTGGTCACAGCCATACTGAAGGATGACTCGAACATAAAAGCCTTTAAAGGAAATAAAAGCCACATATTATATCACAGGTTTTACAGACAAACAAAATTGAAACTTTATATATTTCTTTTTTACCATGGTGCCCTCAGCCACCCTCTCAGGCTTGAGTTCTGCAGTGCTGCTCTTCTCGAAGCACTCGGCGTCAGGACCGTGTGGAGTCATGATGCTGTGCAGGCTCGCTCCACCTGGCTGGAAACCCTCCTCTTTGGCCTCATAGTGGCCTTTGATCAGACCCATGAATTCACTCATGCAGTTACCTGAAGTCACAAGAACATGACACTGAACTGGGAACGAGTGGTGACACAGATCTCCACTAGGTGGCGTTATAGGTCTGTGGTGAAACCAGACCAGCCGCACTGTGGTGGGGCCACAGTTGGATAGAAGTCATGCAGCAGGAGTGCATCACCTACCATCTCGAGACTGGTTGGGTAAATACAGATGTCAGCTTATGGTTCATTTAAAAATTAGCCACTATCGGTGCAATTTGAAACACTATTTAAATCCTGTCACATCCAAACAGCCCAGCTCTAAATTGATTTGTTCTTCTCCCTGGAAAAATGTGCACAAGCCAAGGCTGTTCAGAGTTGAAGCGAGGCCTGTGTTTGTTTCTTACGGTGATAGTACGGTGGACGGAAGGTGTGGTCGGACACCCCCCACCGAGGGGGGAAGATGACAAAGTCAGCGATGGCCACACCCGGTCGTGTGGATTTGGCAGTCAGCACAGTAAAGATGGATGGATCCTGTATGAATATTACAATACACAAATATGTGATGTTTTGAAAGAATGCTCACAGATTTTACTGTACCTCAATAAAAGCAAGAAATGAAGCAACAATTTTAAGTTTACAATATGTTTGTACTAAAAAGCCCTGGTATTGTGTCAGTGTCCTCACCGCGTGGTCGAACGCCACACAGTTGATCACCATGAAGTTCTTCAGGTCGTATTTGTAAGGCGTGTAGTTCCCGTGCCAGGCGACCACGTTGAAGGGAGAGAAATCCTACGTGAGGAGCAAAGAAAACAAAACAAATAAGACGAGTCGGCCCGAGTGAAAAACACAAAGGACTTCAAATTGAGCTTTTCACTGGGGAAAAAAAAGGAACAATGAATAATTCCTTTGAAATCTTAAATTCCCAGAGAGTACTTCTTGACATAAAGAGAGAAAAGAAACGGTCATAATGAAATGGGTTGATTGTGAAAAAGAGGGTGCGCGTCTTTCATTCTTTCGTCTTCTTTCATTCCCCCCGTTCCTTTGCGATACGAGGCTCCAGGTATTACGGGGTAATTGGCCGCACAATCAAACTTTGCCAAACTTTGAGCGTTTTGCTGTAACAGTGGGCGCAGAGATATTTCTTTATCTTGATTGTTAAAACCAGAGCAATTTTATATAGTTTCTCTGTTCTGGTAATGTCACTGCGAAAGAAAAAGACATTCAACAGGAGCTCTAAAATCAATATAGTTCATTACAACTCAAGCTGCCTCGTGGCTGACCTCCGTGCTCCCTGCACACACACGAGCAGCTGACACACACTGACAAAAAAACACGTACGCACATATTCATACATAGACTTGTGCATAAGTAGATTCACACATACCCAATAAACACACAAACACACACACACATACACATACACATACTCAATTTACAGCAGTTGCCATAACAAAAAAAGGTCTTTGGGGGAATCCAGTGAAGGTAATTTCTTGGACATTCATCTGCGGTAACTCCACTACATTCGATTAAAATGACGGGAAAAATGGAGGAGAGCGAGCACTGGCACACACATGCACACAAAACACAAACACATTGGCCCAGTCAAGCAAATAATAAGTTAATTTGAGCAATTTCAGCGCGCTGCAGGGGAACAAAACAGCAGGAGCCGACGGGAGGAGCAGCAGCAGCAGCAGCATCTTCCCCCCGAGATGAGGCTTGTGTCCTCCCTCCACCTTATTTTCATACCCCTGTGGCCCCGGCATCTAGGCTCGGGGACCAGTGGACACCAGGAAGAGCGTGTGACCTCTGACCTCCAGCCCATAACGGGGTAGATGCTCAACCAGAGAGGAAAAGTGTTTGTTTTGCTACAGAAAACTCAGTATCTCACCCTTGTGTACTTCCAGCGATGAATAATAACAGTGTGGCTTGACACGGTTTCTACGGTTACAACCCCCCCCCCCCCCCAACCCTCCGCCCCTGACGAACCTCTCCTCCCACCTCCTCTTTGTCTCAAAAACCTCCTGGCAGACGTGTTTTGTCGATCCAATTACGCGCCGAACAGCACATTTTCTGTTGAGGGAGGAATCGCACCCCGAGAGAAATATAGTGAAATTAAGGCTTAACTTGTAAAAGGTTTTTCCTACAAAGTGAAGCTTCGCGGGGGAGCACTGTGTGCAACTCCAGAATGCCTTAACTAATTATCGGTGATTAAGACTCATGAGGGAGTTGAGGCGGAAACCTGCCGAACAGATAACAGCCAACGCTCCCATATTAAATCATGAGGGACGGTAACATCGGCAGGAGCGGCTAATGGATTATATGCTTCACTTGGGCAGTTTCCTGTTAGTCCCCGTTGCGCTTCGATGGTGTTTGCTGAGGCGGACGCAAACTTAAATAGGGTAAATAGGGTAAATATGCCACATGTGTGGGTCACTGTCATGCAGCCTCTGTGCACATGTGTGATTGCGCTAACACACAAAGCGAAATGTCTGTGAGAGGAAGCACCTGTTGGCAGGCAAAGAGCTTCCCCTGGTACTTGTTGATGACGCTGAAACCTGTGGCCACCGTGCGATCCTCATAACAAGCAACTGGACACAGGAAATCTCGGGGGTTGGCCAGACCATTGGCTCCTGAAAAACACACAAACAGTTACACACGAGGACATGCACACACAAAACTAGAACGTGTCTGAAACAACTCCTGCGCCACGATAGCATTTCATTTCAAAGGCAAAACAAATAGGAAAAGAATGCATTATATTTTGCCCTTCAAAATACCCAGAAAGTGGTTATGAGGCCACATGCACCAACACATGAGCAACGTTTGACAGAAAAATTGATCCACTGCATAGCTGTCAGTGATTTTGCTGTATGATGATGATAATTATTCTTCTTACTGCCGTCTATTGAGTAATATTATGGATGCTCTATTATATAGGGGGTAATGGATGAGCAAATGAGGAAGTGATTTCTGATACAGCCCTCATGCTAGTGGCTCTGTCAGGGTATAATTAGGTGTATGAGCAAGCTAATATTAGCACAGGTCTGTGGCTTACAGTGTACACCAGTTCAATTTGCTTGCTAGCATACTAGCATTCTAACATTTGCTTATTAAGTACAGCTAAGACTGATGGTTCTGCAGGAGTTTGGTCATAAATCTGAGATCTGGGCAAATAAATTAAACATTTAACCTGATGATGGAGCTGAATAAAACCTCTCAAGAATCACCAAGTTGAATATAATTCATTGTGAGCGCAACATGAATGTTTTACCCACATTTCAGAGAAGTTGGTCTGGTAGTTGTTACAAAAATGAATAGTTTTGCCCAAATAAGTGGTCGATGCACAGACCAGATATGGGGAGGGACTAATCCAGAATACAGGATGTTGCAGCAGTGCTGGCGTACACTCACACACATCATACAAACACACACCTATGGGTCCCAGGTCAGGGAGCTCAAAGTGGGCTCCATACACCTCCAGGATGTAACCTCTGGTTTCTCCAGACACGTCCACACTGAAGCGCATCCCTTGCTGGAGAGGAAACATGAGAAGAGGAGGAGAGAGGACATTTAAATGTCTGTGCTGATGTCGCCAATCCTGAGGATCAGACTTTCTGCAGCTCAACACAAGTATAGAAAGAAACCAGATATAGCATTGGCAGCACATGTAAATTATATTTGTCATGGCGCTCACCTGGATGACACAGATCTCGTTCGGCTCCACCATCATCTTCCCAAACTCTGTAGTGATCAGGATCTCTCCCTGCTGCGGGACTAGAGACAAACAGACAAGGAGCGCGATGGAGAAAAGACAATCTGAGGCAGGAGAAGGACCGAGGATTGAGCTATCATTGTTCTCGAGATAAACAACAGTGAAAACATCAACAGTCCTTTTCCTCACCAATCAGAAAGTCTCCATCTGAGTTGTTGAAGCACCTGCAACAGGAGAACGAAAATGATATTTGTGTTTTCGCCGATATGAAAAAAATACATCCATATCTCACACAATCGGCTCATTTGCACTCAAACACACACTCACCTGTCGACCATGGAAGTGTTGCAGGTATACACATGGATGCCAATGCCATTGCGAGATTTGGTATCTCCTGCACCACAGAGTGTGTGCAGACCCTGCAGGGTACACAAAGCCACAATCAACCAATCAATCGACAGTATCTAATGAGAGAGTATTATCAGGAATAAAAAAAATATTTGAACTTACAGCCACAAAGTCCACTTTCTTGTCTGTAGGTTTGGGAATGGTGAATGGAAGCCATCGCAGCTGGGAGAGACAATTTAAACGAATACATAATTTTTTAAGTATTAAAGGCCCTGGAAACACATTTCCCCAATTAGTTCAATTCAGTTTAGTTTATTTAGGCCAACAAAACATATTTTAAACAAAGGATATGTTACAAAAAACCAAGGCAATACGTGGAATACATCAATAAAGGAGATAAAAAAAATTATTAAACTTATTAGACTCATCTCTAAATAGATTTGTTTTTCTCCCTGGACATATTCTCATCTTTCTTACTTAAAAGACACGATTAATACCATATTCCTATTTTTAGGGTACGATGTTATTAGCAGCAGGCAATATGATTAGCATGAAGACAGATAATAGGGGAATACAATCAGTATCTGTTAAAATAACAAAATCTGACATTCATTAACATTTTTTTTGTTTTTTATTTTCTTCTTCGTAATTCTGAGCCAAGCAGTGTATCATGCTGTTTTCCTGTTTAAGAAGGACTCAATGATCAGGGCCTCCTCCTGTTCAGCCTTGATGTACCTGGTTCGGATCAGGCTCCACTTCATCCCAGTTCTCTGACAGATTCCCACAAGGCACTACGGTAAAAGGCTTGTGTTTGACGGATGGGATGATGCGGTACAGCCAGCTTGAGATAGAAAAAAGGACCTGTATTAAGTTATTTCACATGCACTGTGTATGGACTGGTTTTCCTGTGGGAGGCAGAGGGGTACCTCCTCTTATTGGCTGGTCGGGGGCAGGTGAAAGCAGAGCCAGAGAGCTGCTCAGCGTAGAGGCCGTAGGGACAAACCTGAGGATTGTTCTGTAGAGACACAACACACACACACAACACACAGTGTATTCAGACAGGATGTTAATGGAATAAACTCTGTGTTATGGATTGTGTAATATTATCTACAGCTCATGTGTGACCAAGGGAGGTTTTTGCACTTTTTCAATCTACTATACATGCACATAAGATACATTATTGACTTGCCTGGTCATCTTCTATTGCAGTTCCATTGCAGTTATGTAAGTGTGGTTAGTCAAATGATGAAGGATGTGAAAAGAAAAATCTAAATGCAGCTGAAAAAATTATACCATATCTTCGGCTAAGACTGTTTACATTTTCCTGTCCAACGAGGAGGAATCACTTGGTTTCGGTTTTAGTCACCCTTCCTAACGTTTAATTTGTTGCATTAGGCAGTTGTGCAGTTCACGAAAGCACAAAATCAATTAATAAACTATTGAATTAATAACAAAAATTAGCCCTGTGTGTTTGTGATTGCATAAACTATACCTGTCCCTCGGGTAATGATCCAGGACAGCGAGGGTCTTCAGAGGAGAACTCGTTCCCGAACCCGCTCATGTACTGGAACAGACAGACAAACATTTAACAGTCACGGCAAGTGACAATGAAAACTAAAAAATCTCACCATGCAGCCTCATTGTCATGCAGGATAAATGTGTTCATGCTGGTTATAATTAAATCTGAAGGCTTGTCATTAGGCCTTGTCTTTTTGTTAATTGTTGTCATATTGATTCACATTAGATCTTTGATAAAACAAACTGCAGTTACGCCAAATTTCTCCCCTTGTAGTCATCCATCAGTTTTGTGCTATTGTGTTGCAGAAGCAGACTAATTATGCTAAAAATCTTCCACAGCATAATTTGATCAATATTTCAATTATGACAAGATTATTATTCCGCTATTCTCCTCTGATGACACTGATCACCAGCCCCCACAGTGGGTTCCCTGCCTTTGGGAAACATGAACTTGGCAAGAAGGTAGATAAATCTTGCTGAGTCACTGTTAGTCTGCAGAAAGCTCTCTCTCACACACACACACACACACACACACACAGGCAAATGAATAGGTTCCATATGTGTGGGTTGTGAGTGTAGGATTCCTCAAACATTTAGAAAGCTCAAGTGTTTAGACTCTAAACTTTAGAAAGTAGTGTGTAAAGTAGGATTTTGCTGAATTTGAGCTGTTAAATCGAGTTAGGGTGTAGAAAAAAGTTTTTTTCCAACTTTTATATAGGCATAAAGTCATATTGTTTAATTAAGCTCCTTCTTAAAATGTAAAACAACAACATATTGACCCAAAATTATAAATCTAAGATATCAGCATGAATAACTAGTACAACAGGTCACTCAGCTGCTTCAGAGCTGGTTTCCACCGTAAAAAAAAATGAAAACAAACACACTGTAAACCAGTATTTAAATGACTTGTATATATGTGGAAGCCAATAGCAGAACGTAATGAGAATATACCGTTTAATTGGTTTTAAATGTTTGTTCTATTGAAAAAGAAAATCACTAAAATAAGTCTGTGCTGCTTTTGAGGCATCCTGCAACACATCTGGGCAGCTGCTGAATGCAGCCCTCTGATTGGCCAGACAGAACACCTCCCTTCAGTCAGCCTGTATATCTCTGTTTAGAAAGTATGTGTAAGTTATCACGGTTTATTTGTGCACGTTCTGTTGCGAAATATGCATTAACAGTTTAATTACAACTTTTACTTTGTTTTCCAAACATTTAACACCAGCATGTTTTCAGGTTCATATAGTCTGATCCTTGGTTTGTGGGTTTTTAGGTCTTAACTCTGGAGAATGAGCTTTTCTTAAGCAGCAAGTAGTTTTAAACAAACAAAATGCAGCCTTACCTTGAGTCCAGCCATTGTCCGTCTGTTAAAGCTTCTTTGCAAGAGTAATTTAGGAATTTTTGTGTGACTCCGAATGCATCCCCCGTTGGACTAAAGTCCACTGCAGAAAGAGTGCATGCTGGTATGAAGGGAGCTCAAAAGGGGGCTGGATTTCTACTCTTTCCTCAGTCTGGTTGTAATTAAGGATTGACAGACTGGGTGACGCAGCAGCGGCAGCAGCAGCTGGGTGTCCAGCAGCGGAGGGGAGAGGACAGAGAGGATGGCCCAACTGTGAGCAAACAAGTATCAGTGTCACTGGTAACGGCCAAAATAAACAAAGCTGCAGTAAACAAAAGTTGTAGGTCCACACAGGTAACAAATATAGGAAACAGGGAATAAATTAAACAAAAATACTGAAGACATCTCATATTTAATAGTGTCTGTCAATACAGACAAACAGTCTGCACTAGCTGCAGTGGAAGAAGAAGTATTCAGAAATTTTACTTTGGTAAAAGTAATGCATTCACAACCTTACTTAAGGAAAAGTGTGCAAGTATTATCAGCAAAATATACTTTAACTATGAGAAGTAAATTCACAGTGCAGTGAAAGGTTATACCAGTGATATTTCTGTGTATGTTGCATTTAACTACAAGATTGAGCTCATTTGAAATACTTCATATGCTGTAGAGTAGTTTAATCCACAACAGTGCATCATATTCTGTGAGATCATCATAAGTCTGTGAGAACAATATATCGAAAATTGGCTCAGTACTCAGCCCTGTGACGATGCATTTTCTAGGTAATCCGAGAGGTTTTCTGAAGGTAGAACACATTTAGGACCAGTCCATCCTTCAGGCTGATCCCAGACAGTCAACATCAACAAATGTGGTTTACATTGTGATTTGAAAAGTAACTAAAGCTGTCAGAAAAATGCAGTTGAGTAAAAAGTATTCCCTTCTGAGATGTGGTAGAGTAGAAGTAGAAATAACACTTATGTAAATGTACCTAGTTAGAGTACTAGAGTAAATGTACTTTAGTTACTGTCCACCGCTACCTATATGATAGATTATCATAAATAATGTATTATATTCTCTCAGTGAAATATGAGTAGATAACTCTATGAATGTTATAATGAAGTAAGGCAAAACCAGCAGACTATAAACTGGTAAAATGCCAGCAGATAGTATTAGCCTGCATTATAGTGAGAGTCACCCGGTCAAACTGTGGTGGCCTCACATGCTCTGCTTGAGCAAACAACTTTGTCGTGCACAACCTCACGTCCTTCAAAGAAACCATCTCAGCAAAAGAGCCTATAGAAAAATGTAGCCATCAATTCCAAACTTTTGATAGCTTAAGTTTTATTCATTCTTGTTGTTTTTTTTGTTTTTGTTTTTTTCTTAATAGACTCTATAATATCCAAAATTGACAGGGGCGGATCAAGAGTCAGGGACAGGGAGGCACTGACCCCAGCTGTAGTCTGATAAACTACACTTTCCAATGATATATGAGAATGTCTTTATAATGCTATAGAGCAAAGAGGAATAACTGAAATATGCACCTTACTCAATCAGAAATTGTGGATGGACGTACAGTGTAATTGGCCCAGAATGGCCCCAGATTAAGAAAAATCCTTGATGCCACTGCAAATTTGTAATGGGTGTTTGAAAAATACAAAGCGTGCAGGCCACCAACCGGTCAGCTGAGATCATCCTCTCTCTGGATTTAATGCACCACTGGTTGATCAGATTGTCCATAATCGCATCTCTTATGCTTCACACATGCTGCGTTACTGTTTTATTAGAAGCGAGTTATCGTTCAGCTGCATTATTAATTGACTTCTATTTAAAAACCAACACAATCCACAGACACAACCTCTGCATGCTGCAGTGAGCAATCCCCTCTTGGAATGAACAACAACAAAGGCTTCCAAAGAGGCCCTATACATTACTTTAAGCAAAATTTATTCAGCTCATTTCTTGGAAATAGATGTCCAAAACGATGGGTACCTAATGTCCCCCATGCAGCACGTATCAGAAAGAATCAATTTCACCTTCTCTCAGTCTCGGCTCGCTTCCCCCTCTTGTCTATTTCTTTTCTTTTTGGGAGGTGTTGGGGAAGGGTAAATGATGGCAATTCTCATAGCGAGGCGCAAATAAACTCGCCGCAGCAGAAGTAACTGTGCTCCGGCGAGGCGTGCAGGCAGGCCCGGGCCCCCCGCTGACAGCCAGTCAAGGTGCTGTGCCAAAGACGAGAAAACC